>NW_018392247.1:4976-42521 GCF_900095145.1 Mus pahari | reverse complement strand
GGGCCAAGTAGTGGGAGTGGGTGGGTAGGGGAACAGAGGTGGGGGGAGGGGTATGGGAAACTTTCTGGATAGCATTTCAAATATAAATAAAGAAAGTACTAATAATAAAAGAAAATGAAAAAACAAAAGGACACACTGTTTTTAGATTTGAGTTTCTATTCTCTGAGAACATCCTGTAAGAGAACTTTGATGATTACATTTTGACAAAGTGTTCCAGAGCATCCACAGGATGTAGGTCTGTATTGTTACATATGAAGTTATAGAATGGCTTTTAGCATAATTTTCTTTTGGGGTTTTTGTTTGGGATTTTCCTTTCAGTTGTTTTGGATTTGATTTAGTTTGGGGATGGTATATGATCTTATTACTGCTCACCAAAATTTGCTAAGACAAATGTTTATATTCATTGCCCCACTAAAACTTATTTTAATAATGGAATTTTATGAAAAAAAAAAAAGAGTTTCACTACTCTTCACATTAAGATATTTTTGGAAGTGGTGCTGACCTCCTGTTAACACAGAAGTCACATGCTAAGATTCATCTCTGTAATTCGTAAGCAGCCTAGTCCACATTCTGAGTTCCAAGCCACCCAAAGAATAATAGCAGAATAAATGATTGCCATCCTGTATCATTATCCCATTATCCCATATATCTTTATACCCCAAACATATAATACTCAGTAAGCCACAATCCTTACTTGTTCTGTAGAAAATTATTGAGAAATACACCTTAGAGATTATAAAATTACAATATAATTATCTTTCTCTTTTTAATTAATAAGCAATATTGAGTGAGCACATATCATATCTATCTTTCTGAGTCTGGAGTATATTGATCAGGATGATTCTTTTCAAGTTCCATCCATTTTCCTGAAACATGCATGAAGTTCATTTTTTTAATCAAATGAGTAACTCTGTTTTGTGTCAATATAACTTACTGTCTTTATACATTCTTCTGTTCTGGGACGTCTAGATTGCTTCCATCTTGAGGCCTATGCCACAAGACCCACCCCCTGATCCACTCACTATCTTGAGAAACAGAAGTAAAACTGGCAAATTAGTCAGTAAAATGATGTATAATGACATTTTTCTACACTCATATGTTGGTACCTAATCCAATAGTCATGATAGAGGTATCAACCAGTAATTGATGGACTCAGATGCAGAGACCCACAGGCAAACATTAGGCAGATTTCATGGAATCCTGCTATAGAGCAGGAGGAAGGATTGTAGGAGGCAGATGTGTCAGGGACATCACAATAAGGCCCACAGAATTTCCAAACCTGTGCTCATAGTAGCTCACTGAGACTCCCCCAACAATCAGGATATCTGCACGTGTTTACACATAGTCCCTCTGCCTATATAGTGTAGTTACATAGTTTGTGTTTGTGTGTGTCTCCTAACAGAGGAACGAGGTACTGTTTCTGATGATTTTGCTTGCTTTTTGTATCCTTGACATCCTACTGGTTTCATTGCCTAGGGTTAATAGGAAGCCATCTACTTATCTTCATTGCAACTTGATTAATATCTCTGGAAGTCCTGATATTTTCTAAAAACATAAAATAGGAATGAATGTGGAGGTGAGAGGTTTGTGGGGTTAGGAAAATAAGTAGATGGGATGTGATATAAGAAAGTATACTGAAACCAAGTCACAATCTTGGGATATATTAGTGATCTGTGTGTGATGGCCTCTGTCAAAATCTGGGCAAGGAAACCACAGATGGAGGATCTGATTAACAGGTAATACCTTGGATGTAGTGGGGTTTCGGATTAAGCTTTTATTGTATGGCAATAAGAAATTGTATTATATTCATTTCCTTTCACCTCATGGTTATTGAAGCACACATAATGCCATTGAAGACCACACATTAGGATTATTAACAAATTCTCACAAAGTTCCAAATTTAAGCATAGCATGAAAAGAGAAAGAACACAATATATATTCCCATCATGAATCAGCAAATGAATGTAGGAAAATAAATTTCAGGTACTAAAATATACAGCTGTTAAGACATGATCAAACAATTTAGAACAGAGTGTATTGGCATAATCCCTATGACATAAATTTTCCCCTATTTGTATTCTCTCAGAGCTCCATGTCCTATCTGCTGTTGATTGGAACAATGTTTTGTTTTTCAGCAAATGCCTGTATTGCCTTATCATGGTCAGACACTATCCATAGACTTATCAGGAATTCATTGAATTTGGAAATAGGAATCTGTTACCTGTATAGAGGGGCCTCAGCATTGCTGATAAAACTGCTCAGTGATGATTACACCTCACTGATTCTACAGAGGATGATAAAGTATGCATAACTTGCCTGTGAAACAGATCTAGTCCCTCTGAATCCATGGCACAAAACTGGATTCCAAATGATCAGTTATGCCAGATTTTCTACTAATGTATTCAAACAAGATCCTTACCGTCACATATTTTTTTCTACCCAAGAGTTTTTCAGCACTGGTTGCTATTTACCATTGAATACTAAAGCTGTTGAACCAAGTAAACAACACTGGAAAAGCACCAAGGGATATGAGATAAAGTTTGAGATGGCTACACCTTTGAATGGCAATGCATCTTTGACTTAAAATGCCCTAAAAAGAAATGAAAGGGAAACTGAGTTTCTCAGTAAAGTGAGTCACTTTGGTAGAAGGATTCAGGAGGCTGTCGATACAAGTAAAGACTCTGTCCAACATCATTGACAGTACTGATCTTAGATCATCATGTTATCCCTTTTTATGAGCTAAGATTACAAGTGGATCCACCAAAGCCAGTGAAGACATGAAGACAGTACTAGTCACTGAGTCCTGGGCTTCCTAAATGCTAGTAAGTCACTCTGTTAACTGGGCTATGCCTACATCTATTAACATAAAGCCCTCAACCTCCTGAAGTGATTTTTTTTCTTCACACAGATTCTTCTTATGTAAATAGCAAAAGCCTATAACCAATGCTGGTCTTTTATCATTGATGCAGAGATGAGAGAAATGAACACATTTAGCCCCAGGACTTTTTCTATTGGTGGCTCCACTATTTAGGTTCCTCTCCCAAAATTGCATCACAATGTTCTCAGCACACAGATGGATATAGTCTCTATATGCTAAGGAAGGTTGGGGAGAAATCCAAAGGTAAGCATATGAGTTTTGTGACAATATCCACGATATCCCATCTCACATTGTGACTGGGATTGTAGAATCTTTCTGGATGTGCTTTGAAGCAGATGATCTTATTTTCACCCCCACATTCATCCTGGTATTGTGTTTCAAGAGTTTGAATACTTCATATTGACTAAAAGGAGTGTATTGAAGAAGGATCAAAACATTCATGGGCAATGTTTGGAAAGTAAAGAGTCAGTTCCACATATTGGTAGAATTATGCTATTTCCAATCTAGTGGAGAACTACCACCTGCTTTGGAAGGAAGATGTGCTCAATGACTATTTCTCAGCAGAGTCTCCTAGAAATGGCACCTCGTTTTCTAGTCAATACTAGGACAGCATCAGCATGGAGGTAAAAGCTATTCACCATGACATCTGTGATCCCTTCTCTGAATATTCTGTTGTATCCTGGAGAGTTCTGGTCACCCACTTTGATGTCACCAGTGTTGTAGCAACAACAACTCCTCATAAAACATTCAGTCCCTTCTTATAGATATGATTCATCACTAAAGCATATACTTGGGAGAGAGAATAGGTAGCATAGAGATCAGAGAGTAAGCAGGAAGCTAGACTTCCAGATGAGAAAAGAAAAAGTCTGCCTGGGGAAAGTACAGTGAGTTCTGAGCAGAGGCTATGGAACTTGCTGAAGGTAGATCTGAGCTAGCCCACCTGTTTATCTTGAAGGTACACTTAGGCAGTGTATAAAGCTCTTCTCTTAGGATTCATACCTAAAATTTTGCTCAGTGTGTGACTCTACAGTAATGTTTAAGCAGGATCTAGGATTTCTGGTGGGAAAACTGGTGAAATAGTATCAGGGGATCAGAAATAGTATCACTGGCCTCCGTGGGCCAAGGCCAGTGGCATAAGGTTTCTGATATCTAAATTGGCAAATTAATTTCTACTGAATAAGCTCATGCAGCCAAAAGAGCACTCCACCCAGACACCTAGAGTCTTCTGGCCATGGGCCAGGATATCAACTTTCATAATCAACATAGTGAGCCAGATTTTATTATCCCTTGGGCTAGGGTAATGAAGGACATAGCCTGAGTTCATGTGAGTTATTAGGTCTGTTTTTTTGGGGTTCAATCTTCCTAGGTCCCAGTCCTGCCATAGGTCAAATGATTTCTCTGATCAGCAGAAGACATAGAATGACCTGATGATGTGGGTCATGCATGCAGAGTTTAAAGAATGAGAACTCTGAAGGTGCATAGAACCTCAAAGCAAAGAGATTGACTTCTGTTGGTATTTACCTGCCAGAGAGCCCAGCAGTTATGGAGCGGCCATTTCTGCCCTTTTGTGTTTCAGGACTGAATATTCTGCAAATTTGTTTCAATACCTTCTTCATGTTAGCCATCAGCTTGCCTTTAGCCTCCTAGATTCAGTTTTTCTGAGTGTGAAAGAGAGTGTTATCCTTCCCAGCACTGTCCTGACAGACTAGGGAGACTGTATATTGAAATATGATTCACACCCAGGACCCAATGGGAATGAACTTAGAGGAAATGCCCAATGAAGTGGAGTTAGAATTTGTAGAGACCACCTTTAGTAGATAGGCCTTGTCCCTGCTCAAGGGATGGGGACACCCATGGATCTCAAAGTTTTTAAACCAGAATATTCCTGTCCAAAAGAAAGACAGGGAAAGGAATGGAGCAGAGACTTAAGGAAGTGCCATGCAGCCTGGCGTGGTGGCGAACACCTTTAACCCCAGAACTTGGGAGGCAGAGGCAGGCGGATTTCTGAGTTCTACACCAGCCTGGTCTACAGAGTAAGTTCCAGGTCAGCCAGGACTACACAGAGAAAAAATAATAATAAAAGAAGAAGTACCAAACAGGAAATGCTCCACCTGAGGTTCTATCCTGTCTGCAGACACCAAACCCCAACAGTCTTGCTGCTTCCAAGAGTCTCTTGCTGTCAGGAATTAAGTGTGACTGTTTTGGGAGGGTCTAGAAACCAAGGACAAATGCAGATGTGAATGCTTGGAGTCAACTATCAGACTGAGAACCAGGGTCACAGTTGGTGAACTGGCAGAAGGAGTGGAGGAGCTGATGGGGGATTGATACCCCATAGGAAGAACAACATCAGCTGGCCCAAATACCTACTGATCCCTAATACTAGAACACCAAGTAAGGAGTGAACAGGGAGAGATCAATGTGTACAGGTGCATTTGTAGCCGAGGACAGCCTTGTCTGATATAAATGAGACTCACACTTGGTTATTTTATTAGTCTTCAACAATTATTGGGTGGTAACCCCTAATCTACTCTTTTAAAGTTTTGTTTGGTTATTTTCCTAGCAGTTAATTCAGATATTTCTGGTTTACTTTTGTCATGTGTTTATGGTTAAAGAGAAAAAAGGAGGATATAGTAATATTTTAAGAATTAGAGAATTAGGGATGGATTATTAAATCTACTCTTAAAACATTTTCTGTCCATAATCTTACAATGGTAGATATCTTCATAATTTATACACAAAATGATTCTATATTTTCCTAAATTGATACATAATTATGTATATTTCTACAATTTAAGGTTTTCCTTGGTACAAATTTTATTTATTTATTTATTTTTGCTTAAGAAATAGGCCACACACTATTGATTTGACAAATGAAGCATCTAAATAATACACAAGATGAGGTCTCTCTAGTGCTTTACTGTAATGAAAAGCTCTTTCACACTATAAAATGCATGTTAGACCACTGATTGCTCTGGAATACATAGAAAATTGTCCTCTTTTTGGGTCTTCTGTTGTACTTTTGGGTTATTTGGCCTGAACTGTTTGATGTTTCCTCATTACCTTGGACAGTCAATTAAAAAAATGGAGATACCTCTTCCTTTTGGAGGAATATGTATCCCTATTGTACCCCTATCTGTACTGGGAACAACAGAATTTCCTATTACTTCCTAGATTGGTTGTTATCTATTTATGGTCTAGAGAGGATAGCTGTCAAACCCTTTTTGGGACATTTCCTAAGTCTTCTGCAGTTCCTGGGGCTTAGTGGGATTAATGAAGCCTTGAAACAGGGATGAGAGTAGGAGGCCAGCATGTCTTTCTATGAAGAAACGTCATAGTTTGGAGGAACTTCCACAGGCCACTCTTGATGAAGTAGATCATTTGAAGAAGAAAGGAGCATGCTGAGGTGGAAGAATAAGAATAAGATTTCAGCCTGGCATCGCAGTGAACGCCTTTAATCCCAGCACTCAAGAGGCAGAGATGCAGAGTCACAGGGGCACAGAGGCATAGAGGCGCAGAGGCACAGAGGCAAGCAGCAGAGGGGTGAGACACAGACGAGGGACAGAGAGGAGGGGCAGAGAGGGGCAGAGAGGAGCAGAGAGGCAGACAGGCAGAGAAGCAGAGAGGGAGGCAGACAGGCAGAGAGGCAGGCTGAGAGAGAGGCAGAGAGAGAGGCAGAGAGAGGGGCAGAGAGACAGAGAGACAGAGAGAGGGGCAAAAAGGCAGAGAGAGGGGCAGAGAGGATGAGAGAGGCAGAGAGAGAAGCAGAGAGGAAGAGAGGCAGAGGCACAGAGATGCAGAGGCACAAAGAGGCACAGAGGCAGAGGCAGAGGCAGGTGGATTTCTGAGTTCGAGATCAGCCTAGTCTATAGAGTATGTTCCAGGACAGCCTCGGATACACAGAGAAACCCTGTCTTGAAAACAACAACAACAACAACAAAAAACAACCAAAAAAAACAAAACAAAACAAACAAAACAAAAAACAAGAAAAAATAAGAGTTCAGACCCTGTAGGAGCAACACTTGGGGAATATAAATCTGATCTATATGGACAAACAGATATAAACTAGCAACAACCAGACCCAGAAAACAGGAGATAGGACAGACAGCTTGGTCTAGCACCATTTGCACTTTTGACTACCTGTCTGCTCATCCAGTCATCTTTTCTTGCAGCCATTACTTTCCTAATCTACCAAAATTATTGTGGATGAACTTTTTGATGTGTTCCTAGATTCAGTTTATGAGTCTTTTATTGAATGTTTTTGCATCAGTCTTCATAAGAGAAATTGTTCTGAAGTTTTTTTCTTTCCTTTACTTCTTTAATCCATTTTTAAACTCCATATTTCATCCCCATCCTGGTCTGTTGCCACACTGCTCTCCATCCCTTACCTCTTTCCTCCTCCCCACCCTGTCTCCAAGAGGATGACCCCACTCCTACCCTACCCAACTCCCTACTCACTGTGCCATCAAGCCTCTCAAGAATTAGGTGCATATTCTCTCATTGAGGACAGACCAGAGAGAAATCTGATGTATATGTGTCAGGGCCTCCTTTCAGTTGATGTATGCTGCCTGGTTGGTGGCTCAGTGTCTGAGATATCTCTGGGATCCTGGTTAATTAAGATTGCTGGTCTTCTTACAGGGTTGCCCTTCTCCTCAGCTTATTCTAGCTTTTTCTTAATTCAACCACAGAGGTCCCTAGATCTGTCCTTTGGTTGGGTGCTAATATCTGCATTAGACTCTTCCAGCCCTGTGTTAGGCCTCTCAAAGTACAGCTTCTGTTGGCTACCACACCTCAACAGCAGTAGACACTCTCATGGTTCATGGCCTTCCTGCGAGCTTGATTCCCAATTGGGGCTTGTCACTGGAACTCCTTTCTCTTATGCTCTTCTCCATTTTTGTCCCTGCAGTTCCTTCAGACTGGAGCAATACTGGGTCAGATATTTTGACTGTGGGATGGCAACTGCTTCTCATCAATTGATGTCCTGTCCCTCCACTGGAGGTGGGCTCTACAATTTCCCTCTCCCCACTGTAGAACATTTCATTCAAGGTCCCTACCTTTGAGTCCTGAGAGTCTCTCAACTCCAAGATCTATTGTATATTTGGAGGGTCCCTCACCCCCTACCTCCCGAGGTAGCCTGTTTACATTGTTTCTGTTGGCTCTCAGGGCTAAAGTCCTGTTTCCTCCCCAATACCTAATCATGTTCGCAACTTCCCCTCTCTGTCTCCTCCCTTCCTTTTGCCCCCCCACCCGTGAATGCTTTCTTTTCTCTCACAAGGGGGATTGAGGCATCCTCACTTGGGCCTGTGAGTCCTGCAGTTTGTATCCTGAGCATTCAGTATATTTTTGGCTAATATCCAGTTATTAGTGAGTACATACCATGCATGTACTTTTGGATCTGGGTTACCTCACTCAGGATATTTTCTATTTCCATGGATATTCCAGCAAAATTCATGATTTCCTCATTTTAACAGCTGAGTAGTAATCCATTGTGTAATTAAATGACATTTTCTTTATATAGTCTTTCATGGTGGGGCATCTGGGGTTTTGGCACTGACTGGCTATCATAAATAAGGCTGCTATGAACAAAGTAGAGCATATGCCCTTGTGGCATGGTGGGGTATGCTTTTTTCCGAGACAGGGTTTCTCTGTATAGCCCTGGCTGTCCTGGAACTCACTTTGTAGACCAGACTGTCCTCGAACTCAGAAATCTGCCTGCCTTTGCCTCCCGAGTGCTGGGATTAAATGTGTATGCCACCATGCCCTGCTGGGGGTATCTTTTGTGTATATGATCAAGAGTCAAATTGCTGGGTCTTCAGGTAGATCTATTTCCAATTATTTGAAGAGCCTGCAGATTGATTTCTAGAGGGGATATATTACTTTGCAATCCCACCAATAATGGAAGAGTATTTCTCTTTCTCTACTACTCACCAGCATGTGCTGACAAGTGAATTTTTGATTTTTGGTATTCTGATTGGTGTAATGTCAAATATGTATAACAAAAAATTTTGTCTCTCAATAAGACATTGAAGAATACCTGAGAAAATGGGGAGATCTCCCATGCTTATGGATTGGTAGAGTTAACATAGCAAAAATAACAATCCTACCAAAAGTAAATTTTTAATTAAACCCAATCACCTACAAAACCATAACATAGCTATTCAAAGGTTTGGAAAGAGCAATTCTCAAATTCATTTGGTAAAACAAAAACATAATACCCAGAATAGTGAAAATAATTAACAATAAAAGATATTCTGAAGAAATAACCATCCCTGACCTCAAGCTATACAACAGAGCAATAGTGATAAAAACTGCATGGTATTGGTGCACAAACCTCTTGTTACATGGAATAGAAATTAAAAGCCAAAAATAAAATCAAATGTGGACACCTGATCTTGGGTAAAGAAGACAAAAATATACAATGGATAAAATAAAGCATATTCAATAAATTGTGCTGGTCTAACTGGCTGTCTGTATGTAGAAGAATGAAAATAGTTCTACATTTTTCACCTTGCACAAAGATCAAGTCCAAGCTAATCAAGGACCTCAATATAAAACCAGATACATGGAATCTAATAGAAGATAAAGTGAGAAAGAGCCTTGAACTAATTGGCACATTGGGAAATTTCCCAAACAGAAGTCCAATGGCTCATGCTCTTAGATCAACAATTGATAAATGGTACCTCATGAAACTGGAAAGCTTCTGTAAAGCAAAGGACAAAATCAATATAAGAAGCCTACAGATTCAGGAAATAAATACTCATTAACTCCACATCTCATAGAGGGCTAATAACCAAAATAAATACAGAACTCATGAAGCTAACCAACAAAAGCCCAAACAATAAAAATAAAAAAAAAAAATGGTGTATAGATCTAAACAAAGAATTTACAAGAGAGGAATCTGGAAGGGCTGAGAAATGTTTCAAGAAAAGTTCAAAGTCCTTAGTGATCAGGGAAATGCAAATGAAGTTCTTTTTTTATTGATGCTTGGTGTGGTATAGGTATCATGGTGAGTACAGCTTAGTAGAATGTGTGGAGCAGTATTCATCCTGTTTCTATTTTGAGGAATACTGTGGAAAGTTTTGGTATTAGCTCTTCTTTGACAGAGTGCTAGAATTCTGCATTAAAAGAATGTAGCTGTGGGGTTCTTTTCTTGGAGATTTTAATTAGTGCTTCTATTTCTTAAGGAATTACAGAAGTGCTTAAATAGTTTACTTGATGTTGATTCGACTTTGGTAAGTGTTGTCTTTTTAGAAAATCATTTACTTCATTAAGATTTTCTAATTTTGTGGAATACAGAATTTTGAAGTAAGATCTTCTGATTCTTTTAGTTTCCTGTGTTTGTTATTATGTCTCCTTCTTGATTTCTGATTTTAGTTTTAGTTTTAGTTTTAGTTTTAGTTTTAGTTTTAGTTTTAGTTTTAGTTTTAGTTTTAGTTTTAGTTTTAGTTTTAGTTTTAGTTTTAGTAGTTGTTTTAGTTTTAGTTTTAGTTTTAGTTTTAGTTTTAGTTTTAGTTTTAGTGTTGTTTTGTTTTGTATATTGTCTCTCTGACTTTGCTTAGGCTGGATAAGAATGTTGATTTTCTCATAGACAAATTGCTTGGGTTCATTGGTTCTTGGTATTATTTTTCGTGTTGCTAACTGATTGATTCCTACCCCAACTTTAATTAATTCTTGCCACCTACTCCTTTTTGGAATTCTTGCTTTTTTTCTAGTTCGTTCAGGTGTATTTTTCAATTGCTAATATTAGAAATTTCTAATTTTTTCATTTATGTACTTGGTGCTATGAAATTTTTTCATAGCATTGCTTTCCCATTAAAAATGGGATGATATGGCTTCAGTTTTGATGAATTTGAGAAATTCTTTAATTCCTTTCTTTATTTCTTCCCTGACCCAGAGATCATTGATAAGTGTGATGTTCAATTTCCACACATATGTATGCTTGCTAGTGTCTCTACTGTTGTTGAAGTCAAGCTATAACCTATGGTGTTCTGATAAGTTCTGATGCATTATTTCAATTTTCTTGTATCTGTTGAGTCTTGCTTTGTGAGCAATTGTATGCTAGTCAGTGCTGGAGATTAACACCTGAGGTGATGAGACAAATGAATATTTCTTTGTGTTTGGTGGTTAGGTGAAATATCATATAAATGTCTGCTTGGACCATTTGACTTACAATGTCTGTTAGCTCATTATTTCTCTGCTTAGTTTGTTACTGGGTGTCCAGTTGATTGGTAAGTATTTGGTATTTAAATTTGGTAATGTATGAGTTCTGATGTGTGATTTAACCTTAGCAGTGTTTCTTTGTACAAAAGTGGATGCCCCTGTTATTGGGACATAGATGTTCACAATTGCAATCTCATTTTCATAGATATTTACTTTTGTGAGTATGAAGTGTTTTTCTCTGTCTCCTCTGATTATATTTGTTGAGAAGTCTATTTTATTAGATATTATAATGACTACTAGAGCTTGCTTCTTGGTCGCTTTGCTTGGAAATCATTTTCTTCCAACCCTTAAGCTTTGTGTTTCTTTATGTAACTTCCATATTAATTATAAATACATATATATAGTTGGCAAAGAATATCCTCCTAATCCATAAGGTGTCTCTTTAATATGTATTCTTTTTTATGTATTATTATCAGAATAATTTCATGTATTCTGATTGTCAATTCCTGTGAATACTGAATAAAAAAATTAAGTGGAAAGGCCTTCAGTGGTTCCTATTTTCAGTGCCATATGAAAGAAAAAAATAAATAAAAATATAAAGACATAGCTGCTCAAAGGATTTTTGGAAAAGAAATTATATTATAGATAGAAGGAAAAAATAGCCAGAGACAATGCTTTCTAGGAGATTCTAGAGTGAACTTATAATGAGAAATAGGAGAGGAAAAGAGATCCAGACCAAGAGGCGTGGAGGATGAAGGCTACATGGAAAAAGCCAAATAATCTACATTTTGGATTACATAGATATGAGCAGCTTGAGGAAGGGCAACCCAGCTCCTGGGCTATATAAGTTTAGATTAAACTATAGGTCAGGTTCTACAAAAGGTAGGGACTAAGAACCTGGAGGCTAGATCTACTTTAATATGTCAATGGGAATTTGAGTTATTTCATTGCTGCCAGGATTAAGGCATATTTATTCCTTACTATGATGCTGAAGTGCTTTTGGTACTTTTGGGACTATGGTGTAAACTTTTGTGCTTCAAAGGATCCCCTTGCCTCTGAAGCTGTGCCATCTTCAGATACATCAATAATTAGATGAGCTCAAGTCTGTCCTTACAGTTTCCCCAAAGATCTCCAATGATTCCTCCCTCTAATACACGTGTTTCTTGCAAGAGATAATTTCTAAAGTTATGCATTGTTTTGTAACATAGGTTGGGATGCCTCATTTAGAAAAAAATAATTTTATTGTTGAGGTAAGAAAGTAAAATTGTATTTCTACATAATACATCATGCCACATACCCAATGTTTTGGAATGTCAGAATGCTGAACTGTTTCTGACAAGATAGAACAGAACTGATTAATGTTGTAGAAGGAAATGATGATCATCATTGATGATATACCTTTTCAATAACATAGATTAAATGTTTTCTCAGACATTTATTTATAAATAAACTATTCATTAAATAATCATTTTATAAAACTTGCAAATTACCCTCATTAAATTTCTTTTTGTTCTCCAAACATATTTAATCAATATCACATAGAGTTTGCTTGAGCAGATTCTATTTTATGTTTGAGTTAAATCATGTTTGGTTGCCTATTAGAACCTGAATAGAAGAGTGGGTGGCTCAAGGCTCAAGACTGTCTGTGGTGTANATAAGTGCAAAAATACATCACAAGCCAGGTGAATCACAAAGACAATTGGGACAACACTATTTTTTAAGGCAATGGGAAATAATATATCACAGGTTCAGGAATTTAATGAAGAAAAGGGGATAGGTATATATCATAGTTGTGCATAATTTGAAAATCATGATTTTCATGATATATTAGACTCAGGTAGCTAATGTATTCTTGTATACTATGGAGATTTAATAGCAAAGTGTGACCATGAGACTAATTAAAAACAAATTTGCTCTCCTTTGGGTTTTATATCTGACCTCAAACACTAGGTCCTCAACAACTTTCAATATAGTCAGTCCTACATAACAAGTTCTATGAAGACTCTGTGAGAAGTTATTCTTTTAAGGAATTTATTCTATGAGTGTTTGCCTGCATATACATACATGCACTATGTTCATGCTCTTTATATCTACTGAAATTGGGGTTACAGAAGGGTTTTAGGCACCATGTAGTATTGTGTATTAAATTTTGACAGCTACAAGAAAAGTGGCATTAATCACTTATAAATCTCTTCAACCCAGGAATTAAATTTCTTTATCACTTCAAACTTTTTGATTCCCCCAAAAAACTAGAAAATGGCATTAATAATAGGTTTTAACCTGAAAGAACTAGAAAGTATTACTCTGAGTCATTTCAATTTATTTATTTATTTTAATATTTGTGCTAGTTCCACTGTACTTGATTTAGAAAACCTTTTTATTTCAAAAATAATTATTTAATTTCTCAAACAAATTTGCCCATATAATCTAGATAAAATTAACTGCTAATTATTTAGGCTGATACATAACTCTCCTTGACTGTCTAACAACCTGTCATGGTTTGTATATTCTTGGACGAGGAAGTGGCACCATTTGTAGGTGTGGCCTTGTTGGAATAGGTGTGACCTGGTTGGAGTAGGTGTGTCACTGTGGGTGTGGGCTTAAGACCCTCAACCTCCTTGCCTGGAAGTCAGTCTTCCACTCTCAGCCTTGCCTTCCTGGTTACTGCCATGCTCCCACCTTGATGATAAGGGACTGAATCTCTGAACCTGTAAGCCAGCCTCAAGTAAATGTTGTTTTTATGAGACTTGCCTTGGTCATGGAGTCTGTTCATAGCAGTAAAACCCTAAGACACAACCCCACAGCAAAAAAGAAAAATCCTTTTTTTTACAATTTTTAAAAATGAGAGATGGGTAAAGCCATCTTTTTTCCTTTTCAGATTTCAAATGAACAAATGGAAATATCTGTGGTATTTAACCTTCACTAGTTTGAACTTCCACATATAATGTACCCAAGTTGACATTTTTAAACACCCCTTCTACATAAACTCCATATTCTCAATCTCGGTTCCAAATTTTATCTTCATTCCCAATTATGCCAATTCCATTGTTAAACAGAATAAAAATAGCCTTTCCATTACTTTTGTTTTTGTCATAGATTACACGTCCACTACTACCCAGAATTCTGGAGAGGATGGAGTGTATAATGAGCAGTGGAGAATCTTAATACAATTCTTGAGTACCCCTTAGTCCTTCCTTGAATCTGGTTACTACCTTTGCTATTTTATTGTGACAATGACTCTGACTGTTATTCCCTGGAGAAATTGGGAAGTCAATGTTTAATAAAAGATACCAGGTACAAAATATTTTACTTTTGCTGTAATAAAAATGTCACTTTTTACAGGTAAATTGTAGAACCCTGAAATACAGACACATTCTCTTATCATGCACAATGTTAAGGTTCTCTTAGAATTCACTTTAAAACTGCAATTAAAAACCAAATTACTTAAATTAGCATAACAGCCATACATCTGTGTTGTTGCAATGCTATCCAAGATAGCACTATTTAAAAAAAAAAAATACCAAGTAGACATAAGTGAAAAGTATAAGGTATATGCTAACATTAGCAATAAAATTCTCTCTCATAAATGGCACCTAGGATCTTTCCTTTGAGCAAAATATATGAAATTGGCTTCTATCTTCTTAATGAGGTGTAAACCAAAGAAATGTTTCATCAAATGTCGTTGACTACCAGGGACTGATTATCATGCAAGAGATCAGCATAA
The DNA here is from genome assembly GCF_900095145.1 of Mus pahari. NCBI lineage: Eukaryota > Metazoa > Chordata > Mammalia > Rodentia > Muridae > Mus > Mus pahari. Next base: position 27,762 of record NW_018392247.1, on the reverse strand, counting down.
TAACTCAGTGAATGTCTGCACAGATACTGATATTGGACAGGATGGGTGTTGAATATTTATAAATCCAGGCATTTTGGCATTTAGCATAATGACATGTTCTCCTGATGGTAGGAATCACAGGAAGTTTGAGATTGTGTAAACATGACTAGTATACAGTGATATATGAACAACAGAGAGCATGGTCAACTCCGGACTCAACGTTGCATGTGAGACTGGTCTTCCCTACACTAGACCATGGGAGAGATAATGTACCATCATTAAATTCAACATCTGAATGATACAGAACTTTTATGACTTTCTCAACGTTTGTCTTACTGTGGAAGGTCTAATGAAATCTTTTGTGTTCATACATATGCCTGTTGACACATGGTCTGGCCCAAGCTGTGCAGGAGAAGATTGTCCTTGGGAAGAATTATGTCATGGATATGCATGAAATCATGGCATCAGAGGATGGAAAACATGTTCCCAAAACATGTTTTCAGAAATAGTTGATGAAAACTCTTCAGACCTCAGATGTAGAGTCTGGGGCCAGAATTTTCCCTATGCGTGCTGGGAGCATGGTATAGGATGAATGGTTAGGAACTGTGTATATAATAAGTGGATCTCCAGACAGTAGTAGCTTTAATACAGACATGTAGGTGTAAATGTGTATGTGTGATGTTTGTCTGCATAAGAAAAAGATTTCACAACCACTCCATCTTAGATCCTAGCAGACATGAAGCAGCTGTGTGCTCTCACTATTTCCTTTTTGCTCCTTAAGTTTTCTCTCTTCTTGTATAGTTTGACAGAACCCATTTGTTTTTGGAGGATAAAGAATAGTGACAATAATGATGGAGATTTGCAAAGTGATTGTTGTTTTTACCTTTGGACAACAAATTAACCTGTTGATGAAAATCTTTCTAATGTATATTATGGTTTTAGGTAAGTCATTAACTTTATTTCCTGCATCTCTGTCCTTAATTAGAAATATTTTCTGTGGACACAAAATAATGGTTTTGTCCTGTTCCTTTCCCTGTAACTTTAGGAAGCATTAAAAATTAACTATTACATCAATCTCTATTTGAATGCTTTCAAATGTGTCATTGTTTAGTTTAGCTTTAATAGAGTGGGCTCCAATTCACAATGCTGGACATTGAGATAGTTTGGATTCTCTCTGCTGAGTCTTTGTTGATATCATATGTTAAAAGATGTCTCTTCATCTGCCTTGAATTCACAATTCCTACCCTTGTCAAGAGCTCAATATGAATATTCAATATGAATAGGCTCACTGGTTATATTCAATTCTGTGACAGCAATTCCTGTCTGAGCCTGCATCCAAATGCTTTTATAAGTTTTTTCTAACTTTGGTCTGTAACAGTTGCACATACATAAATTCTTTGAAATATTTATATACATGTTGGTCTACTATACCTGATTACATGGATAACATTATATATATGATTGTGAAAATACATATATTTTGCTTTATATAACAGTCTTTAAATGAGCCCAGTCCTACAATTCTGGATTTGATGTTGAATGTGAAAAGAGACTGCCAGGATTTATTGTTACCAGAATAATCTTTTCAACCAATTAAACAACTGCCCAGGCACACCTTAGGCTAATTAACAGTATCGTAGAGATGATTAATATTTCTATTAACTACTGAATAAATATAACATTAGAGAAATTCTAGGAGAATAAATGTACTTCTTGTGTATAAGAAGCTGTTGTCAATGTGGCTACACAGGTCTGAGATTCAAAGTGTGAGATGTTATCATTTGTAGCTGCAGATCATGAGGGAAGGAGTGTTGATTAGCTTATCAATGTGCTTGGTACTTCTTTCTTTCATGAACCAAGGTTCTGTGTCTCTGACTCTAATCCTAGCTCTTATTCAATTTTCATGTTTTTGGGATTAAACAAATACATTTTTCAACTGATAGCCACAGTACAACATACACATTGACAGTGATGGTTGCTTCACTTTATTTTTCTTTTTTGATAAGTGAGTAGGAATTTCATTTCTGATATATTCTGCATTTTCACACTCCTCATTGGAAAAATAGAGGAAATTCTAATTGATGACAATTTTAGAAACCATAAGTTTTAAAATTACAAATATATGAACTGTATCAATACACTTTTTTGGATTAGAAGAAAAAATTTGCACAAAACTCTCAATTGAAAAGCGCAAATTTTGCCGGGCGTGGTGGCGGTGTTTCTCTCTCTCTCTCTCGCTCTCTCTCTCTTTTTTTTTTTAGTTATTCGAGATGGGGTTTCTCTGTATAGCCCTGGCTGTCCTGGAACTCACCTTGTAGACCAGGCTGGCTTTGAACTCAGAAATCTGCCTGCCTCTGCCTCCCAAGTGCTGGGATTAAAGGCGTGTGCCACCATGCCCGACTGGTGTTTTTCTCGTGATGACATGTAATAGCTAACAGTAACAGATGAACTGCCACTGTGCTGGGGCAGATGAGCACATTTACATAGGGAGATCTTTGAGCTCAGTCATTACTCATAGGATCTCACAGAATTCCAAAGACTGAGGTGTTAAAAGAAATCTGATAACTGTTTTACATAGCTGACATAGTAACAACAGACTAAAATGTAACATTAAATTGATGTGTAAAATAGTGAAAAGATACTATTCTGGTTATGCACAATATATTGTATATAATTTGAAATGGATAAATAAAATTACATGAAATATATCAAAAGTAATTATTCTGTTGATGAAATTAACAGCTGAAAATATTAAAAGCATGTTCTATAAACATCATGGAAATATTATTAATAATTTTCTCACTGTTAAAGTAATTAGCATTTTCTTAATGTTTAAATTCAAACTTTTTGCTATTTGCTAAAATGTAAAATAATCTTACTGATAAAATAATATCTCTTCTAGAAAGACTGATAATTTATTTTACCTAATCTGTTAGACAATGTACACCCACAAATGTATATAATGTGCTTTGAATACTCTCACATTGTGTCAGGTGGTATCATGTACGGGCTTTGAATACATTTCTTAAAAATTCACTTTTAAAAATACTTGTGCTCCTTTACAATATGTAGTTCCCATGGAATAATTTGGATGACTTGAAACAATTTAGAACTCAATATTAGACATAGTATCCTCAGTTATGGATAATATTAAATACATAGTAATGATATTTTTACTGTATAAAAGGAAATGTATATAAAACTTAAATAAAATTTAGATGTATTATCTGATTCTCAAAATATTTAATATTATAAAGATGTTTGATATATAAAATGATTAAAATAATAAATATATTAAGTCATGCTTTTTTGTGTTTCTATGGAATTACAACTCCAATTTCATTTTATAGCAGTCTTAATCAATAAGGCTGCAATCTAGTTCATGGATGGTATTCGGTGATAAAATGGTATTTATTGATTTTCATTAATACAGGATTCATCATATCATAGTTCCCAGTATCTATGAATACTTAAACTGTATTCAGCTCTGAAGATGTCTAATTTATGAGGCTAATTTCAAGACATTTAGACAGAAATTTAGCATGTCTCATAATACAAACTTTACTGCAATTGAAATTTTATATTTCAAATATCTCCCTTAATCATAACTATGCATTGTTTTAGAACACAAGCAAGAAAATATGAGTTTTATCTGGTAATGATTTTTGCTACTGATGAGATAAACAAGAATCCATATCTTTTACCCAACATGTCTTTGACATTTGGCATCATTGGTGATTCCTGTAATGATTCATTGGAAAATCTGGATTTGGAATATACATAAATAAACAGAAGAATGAGGTTTGTTCATTATGTCTGTGAAACAGATGATCCATGCACCATAGACCTTACATGACCATCATGGAAGCCATCCTTAAAACAGGCAATTGATGCTTGGACACCAAAGGTAAGAATATGTGTCACTGAATGAGTTAACATTTAATACCACTTACTGGTGCCTACAAGAAAACTTGGACAGTGTGAATTTCTGAATGTGCTGCTACACACACATACACACACACACACACAATCACATTCACATATGTATATTTATATGATCTATCTATCTATCTATCTACCTATCTATTAAGGAATTAAATAAGCAGATCATAGATATACTGGGAAAACAGGAAAAACTGTGTTCTAGGAAATTCAGACTTGTCAGGAATAGTCTAGAATCTAATAAGAATAATACATGATATTCATAATAAAATCATACTATCCTTAACTGAAGTTCTGAAAGGTGAGTATCATTACTTGTATATAATTCCAAACATTATAATAATCATATTCCTCATGTGGATGTTTCATTCTCTCTTTGACATCCTTTAAGGTTTTTTTTTTTTTTTTTTTTCCATTTAATCCGAACCTAAGTGATCATGACCGGTTTCCCTATGTCTATCAGGTAGCTACCAAGGACACATGCTTTTCCCATGGCATGGTCTCCTTGATGCTTCATTTCAGATGGACTTGGATAGAACTGGTCATCTCAGATGATGACCAGGGTATTCAGTTTCTCTCAGATTTAAGAGAAGAAAGCCAAAGACATGGGATTTGCTTAGATTTTGTGAATGTGATATCAGAAACCATGTAGAACTATATGACCAGGGCTCAGATATATGATAAGCAAATTATGACATCTTCAGCAAAGGTTGTTATCATTTATGGAGAAATGAACTCTACTCTAGAAGTCAGCTTTAGAAGATGGGTATATCTAGGTGCTCAGAGAATTTGGATCACAACCTCACATTGGGATGTCATCATAAATGAAAAAAAAAATTCACCCTTGATTTCTTCCATGNTACTATCACTTTTGCACACCACAAAGATGAGTTTGATAAATTTAGGAATTTTATGCAAACAATGAACACTTCCAAATACACAGTCAACATTTCTCATACTATACTGGAGTGGAATTATTTTAATTGTTCAGTCTCTAAGAACAGCAGTAAAATCTAACATTTTACAATGAACAAAACTTTGGACTGGACAGGATTGCCTTCTCTGGCAACAGTGAGAGTGGAGTCTCTTTGTCCTCTGAATGCTTGATGCCCCCGCAGAGGGGAACGCTAGTGTGGTGAGGCACAAGTGGGTGGGTGGTGGGAGCTCCCTCACAGAAGCAGAGGAAAGAGAGGAAGGAATGGGGGATCAAGGTTTTCTTTTACATTTATGAAAACTTCATTAATTTTATGAGTATTATATAACATATTTTGTTCATAGTCATCAAACTACTCTTTCTTGATTTACTTGTGCCTACATACACCTCACTTTTTTTCTTTAATTTATAAATCAAGAAGGAAATACTGGTGCCTCATAAGCATTCTTTTTGTATTAATCAGTTTAGGAAGGATAATTTTGAATTGCTACAGCCGAAATATTACATATATAATATTACATGATGTAGTAAATATAGTGTTACATTCAGTGATTGCACAGCAATACAAAACAATAATATGCCTGATACTGTTAAGGAATATTGGTTATCAAAAGAATATATATAGCCATATCTGTTCATGTCCCATATATCAATCTATGGGTCATTATTCATTTGACATATGTCCTACACAAACTCACTCACATGCATATTATATAGTATTTATTTACTACCTCAGTTTCCCTCCTCTGTGTGTAGTGTGACATGTGCTACTGGATTCAGGAAAATTCATCAGAAAGAAACAGCAGACTGCTGATTTGATTGTGTTCAGTGCCCAGAAAATGAGGTTTCCAATGAAACAGGTACATGCTTGCATGCAGGAGTAAAATTTCGGAATTTGAATAGCTTCTATTTCCAAACTAAAAATCTGATGTGGCTTAGTTGCAAAATGAAGACCTAAAATCTCCGTGTTTCAGAACTGAATCAATTAAATAATATCCACTTCTTTTGGACCCGGCAAATAACTTACAATATCTTCTTTAAACAAGGCATTTTTCTCACAATATGATGGTTACTGATATTATATTATATAGAAAATGTTTAGGGGTACATGCATATTTAACAATTTTTAAAAGAAACATTTAGGCATAATCTATGCATATGTTTATTTTTCTTTGATTCATTGTTCATAGAAACTTGAGTACCTGATCAGCCCATAATCTTCCCCTCCATCACCCAGCTTAGTCCCTGACAAAGACTAGATGTTCAGGGTAACAGTTGTTGTTTAATGGAATATATTTTAAGAGCTTAAATGGCTTAATGGATTAAGAATATGCTGTGAAAGATTTAGAACAAGAGTGAAGATTTGAAGAATGCAAAAGCAGATGGCATAGTGCTCCTCATCAATCACTCCCTCTCTAAGGCAAGAGGGATGAATATGAACAGCCATAACCTTCATGCCATAGAGCTTGGAATGTGTATTTTGGAAGAAAGAGATTGTAAAACAACAAAAGGGACATGGATAGGTTTACAAGGCATACAGCTTCAAGAAAGAAAATATTCCTTTATGCAAATTATACTTGCATGAGTAATTTTATTTTCTGGTTCTTATGTATACATACAGACAAAGGGCAAAACCACAAATCAAACAAAGTACATGATGCACTTCATCAACTGGTATGAACAGCAATGTCTGAATACTACCTTTGTCTGTGAACAGTGAAATTATGTTTGGAGGAATTAATCTGAGATTATGCACACTATTATTAATCATATTTTCATTTTTGTTTGATAAATATTTTTTTTCTGTTCCACTTCCTATGAAGGCGTTTTGTTCTGTTACAAAGCATAGGTTAATACAGAGCAATCTTAAGTTAGTGGTTCCTACAGAAAAAAAGAATGGAATTGATACTCAACACCAAATTATTTATTTATTCTTCCTATGCAAAATATAAATACACAATTATTGCCTACATAATTGTGATATTTTATAAGGGTTTACTGTGATTTGCCAGCAGATATGGAACAGTGTGTGAGGTGTCCAGATGATAAATATGCCAATTTAGAGCAAACCCACTGCCTCCAAAGATCTGTGTCATTTCTAGCTTATGAAGATCCATTGGTGATGGGTCTAGGAAGCATGGCACTGTCCTTCTCAGCCATCACAATTCTAGTACTACTCACTTTTGTGAAGTACAAAGATACTCCCATTGTGAAGGCCAATAACTGCATTCTCAGCTACATCCTGCTCATCTNTCTAGTCTTCTGCTTTCTCTGCTCATTGCTCTTCATTGGACATCCCAACCAGGTCACCTGCATCTTGCAGCAGACCACATTTGGAGTATTTTTCACTGTGACTGTTTCTACAGTGTTGGCCAAAACAATAACTATGGTCATGGCTTTCAAACTCACTACTCCAGGAAGAAGGATGGGAGGGATGTTTGTAACAGGGGCACCTAAGTTAGTCATTCCCAAAAGTGCTGGATTTTGGAATAGATTTACAATGTACTAGGAAGATGTTGAGAATATCAGATAACATATTAAGAAGGGAACATTTTATGAAAAGGGCAATGGGGTTCAGATTTTGCCTTCAATATATGACTATGTAACTTTATGTTAAAAACACAATTTCATTATTAAGTAAATGTGTTTCATTAAGTGAGAAAAATCACTAATTGAAATGTCCCACACAAAACCTTTACCACAGTAAGGTCACTGAAATCCTTAAACACGTAAATCAACCTAGATGAAGGGTCTCATCATAAATTACTAAAATATGAATGTTAAAGGATTTTTGAGCTTAATATTATACCCACAAAAATGAACATACAAACTCATACACATTATAACTTTATACCAGGTGTTGAAGGTCAGTGTCATTTTTCTCTCAAGGTACTGTTTGCTGCTTTAATTTTTAAGTACTATTTGGTAGTTTATTTTTGACATTGTTATTTATTTGCTTTTTGTTTATATTTCCTTATACTATAAGGAATATTTTGTTATATTTAATGTATTTTCCAAAACATCTATTGTACCCCTCCTTGCACTCCTAAAATGAACAGGGCCTCTAGTTTCATTAATTCTTAATGAATGTGTGTGTGTGTGTGTGTGTGTGCTCATATATTTAAATGGGAGTGTGTGTATGCATATGAATACATATACATATATATATATATATATATATATATATATATATATATATGTATATATGTGTGTGTGTGTACTAGAGAACATGTAAAATTGCCTATATTTATGTATTTATGTTCTGGTGGCTCATTATTTTGGTACTATACAGCCAATCTTTGTCCTCTGGTTGTCCTTGAAGATGACAACCTCTTCCATTCCCAGGTTTTTAGTTTCCTGTAAATACCTTTGTAGGCTGTACTTTGCCAGCTCTCTTACATCCATGCTGTCGTGCACACTGAAGTGACTTTTTCTCATTATGTTTTGGAGGTCATATTGGTAAGACTTCATCATGTACCTTCTGCCAGTACTAGAAGATATATATTCACAGCTAGCTTCCTTATCCTTGGACTCTCAAGATCGTTTCCACCATTTTCTTCACTTTTCCCTGAGCCTTAGATGAGGGAACATTTAAAAAAGGTTACATGGCTTGTTTTTAAATGTACATTTTGAAAAGGAGGAATATTTATGGAGTAGGACTTACTTGGACTTTATTCCCTTTACCTTTACCTCTGGTAGATTGTAGCATACTTTCTAGCAACTTAAATTCCAGTCATTAGAGGTAAAGCTTCTAGTTGAGGACTATCTCAGCTTTCCATATTTGATGACATATGTAAGATATTATTCAGGATTATTTCCTTACCACCAGTTTATATAGAACAACTCCAATACTCAGGGATCAGAGATATATGTGGAAAATCATGTTAATAAGTATAAGGAACAGATATATTGGGTGACTTCAGTGAAACAGTATCATTAAGATAAAAAGACTGATACTTTTATGAACTCACAGAGATATCATGGCATTCATAAGACCTGCACAGGATCAAGTCATACAGTGTCCCATTATTAAAATGGACACATGGAGAACTGCAAACATTATAAATTTAGAATGCAATGTCTGTCAAAAAGCATTTTTGTTATCTTGTTCTTAAATATGATTAGTACTGATATATTCAATATTGATATTCTATCACTGAAAATGAAATTGAAGAAAACACAAATATCTACACAAATACATTCTAAATAAAATAAAACAAAAACACACACGTGTGAATTCTCATTTCTACAACTGTTCAGGTGGCCCTAGTTGACATTTATTGCTACTTCCTCTTCTGTGGGTTGTACATTTTCTCCACCCTCCTCTACCATCACCTCAGCAAGTTGTGACCCTTTCCACAGTTAGTGATCCCTACCTGTATTTCTGATGTATCTATGTCCCCTGTCATCCTGTTTGGATTATACTGTTTCATTTTCCAATTTATATTAATCAAAGACTTGTTATCATGAGGAGATCTCCTGCTTGTGGACGTTGTACATCGTGGTGCGCACTAGGCTCCGCACCACGATGTACAACGTCCACAAGCAGCAACATTTAATCTCTATTTCGGGACAGTTGCCACACTACCCTGGCTATGAAGAAAGTTTTTTTTTTTTTTTTCTTGTGCAATACTACATCAAAAACATTTTTGGACAACAAAACATTCTGAAATTCTATGAAAGACATTCAGTCAGATCAAGGTTTGGGAAGAAGCATATATACAGGAATGATAACTCTATAGTTAGAAAAGTATCAACTCAGGTTAGGACAAAGCATTGTCCTTTGTAGAAAGAAGGAGATCCAGAGGAGTCAACCTGCAACCATATCATTTGCAGGTAACCCTGAGGGAAGGCTTAATGTGGTCACTGCTATCCTTAGCTATATTTGACTGTGCAGTAGAGAAAAGCAGGTTGAAGAAGTCAGTAATTTGTATTCCTTTATTGTCTCCTTCATTTCCTCTATAGGTTTCCCCTGTGCCAGACTATAACTAGGAATCCAAATGAGCCCTATAATTCCTCAAGAAGCTTTGGTCATTGTTTTAGCACAGGAACAGAAATCAAGTTGTAACCTGTTGTCAAATTTGGTGCAAATCAAGGATTGTGTATTAAATACAAAGCAATTAGGAGACTGGGGCAAGAATAGATTATGAGATTCTGTCACTGTCTCACTTTGATACAGTAAGGTTTTGTGAACCTAAATCTCATCTGTTATATCTTAGCATCTGTTCCGTTAAAATGAATGTGAATATTTTAAATATTCTCTCTTTTTGGGCTCAAGATATAGTTTGGTATTTAAGGGAAACTGGTTCCCAGGCTAAACCTGCCTATGAATCCACCTCTTTGGTTTTCAGTGCCCTCTTCTGTCACCATGCACTCATGAACATATGAGTGTCTCCAGCACATACACATGATTTAAAACCAATTGGGAAAACAAATCAAACAAAGAACAAAATACTCTGAAACATCTCTCAGGTTTACTTTTTCTTTCTCATAAGAGAAGATCCTCTATCCCACTTAGGCTCAAAATCAAGAACTCAAACTGTTTTTGAAATTAAACGTTTCTTCAATTGTCTTGCCCAAGCATCCCTGGGGATTATGGCATGCAACTGTACACTTCTCAGATGTACTTCCTCTTGTGAACAAACAATCCCACATATTAACCACATAATAAGAAAAAACAGCAGCAGCCAAAACCAAATAAAGTTTCTTCACAAAGCTGGGCAGAGTTGTAACCTAATACAAGTAATCAGTATAAAAAGAAGGCATATGGGAGGCCTATAAGTACATCTAAGGCATCATCTGCTACTCAGTAAACTGATAACCAAGATGGTTGCTGAGAGAAGATCTTACAAGTTAAAACAAAGATTTTCTCAACTTTGATAGTTTCATTTTTCTATGGTGAGCATTAGCATAGAAAGCTTGGTGACTTCTAGAATTTTCTAGAACTACCACCATCACTTTTTTTCTCTCAGTCAAGGGCACAGGTATTAGAAAATAATAAAAAAAATAATGACATATCCCCTTAGAAACTATCTTCTACTCTTTTTTTTTCTTTTAATGTTTCTTCTTAGTTTCATATCTTTGCATTCTTAATTCTCTTCTATAACATCAAATTAGATTGAATATTTAGGCAAGAGTCTTTGAAAACATATTATCAACAGGTGGGCTATGACCCCAGGATTTTTTTTTTTATTTAAAGTTTTTTTTTTTTTTATTTAACTTACAAATATGGCCCTTCTTCCTGGTCCCTTTCTCAGAATTCTTCCCCCTCATACACTTTGTCTTTGAGTGTGTATTCCCCAAGTCAACCCCAAACCTCATGTTCCCTCAACATCACTCCCCCAGCATCCCTTTTTCCTGGGGCATCAAGTATCTACAGGATTTGACATATCATCTCTCAATGAAGACAGTCAAGGAAGTCCAGTGCTACATCTATGCGGGGGACACAGACCAGCCCATGTATGCTCTTTTGTTGGTGGGTTAATCTTTGGTAGCTCTGAACGGTTAGGTGATACTGTTGTTATTCTATGGAGTTGCCATCCACTTCATCTCCTCAAATCCTTCTTCTAACTCTTCCATAATTGTTGTTGTCAACAGTCCAATGCTTGTTGATAAGTATCTTCATCTGTCTTAGCCACCTGCTGGTAAAGCATCTCAGAAGACAGCCATGATATGCTCCTGTGTGCAAGCACAAAATGGCATCAATAATAGTGTCAGGGTTTGTGGGCTATGCATATGATGGATCCCAAGTCAGGTTGTACCTTCATTGTTAAAATTACAGTTCTGAAGTAGTAACAGAGAATGTATTGGTGGGAATCATTACAACGTAGGAATTGTAGTAAATATTCACTGCCCCGGCCCGCGGGACACTTTATTCCATGGTCCTTGAAGAGGATCACAAACCTAGAGAGAAATGGGAATAAAGAAAGAGAGGTAGACCATGCATGTTTGTCATAGTCTCTTTTACTAAGGGGAGATGCTCAGGTTATATACAATTTGGAGAGGGGTGATCAAAGGTATACAGTGAGAGAAATAATTGGGAAGAGTTATTTGCAAGTCTAATACATTTAGTGATTCATCTAGGGTCCTTGGCGCCACTGCCCTGGGACATAGGGCGGCTCATCTAAGAGCCTATCTCAGGGTCCGGATCCTCCTGACAGTTCAAGGTGATAGCTCTGAGCAGCTCTGGAATGTGAGAAGACTCCCTCAGTCCTTGATGTCTGTTTAGGTCTTGCTGGTTCACAGGAGTGGCCTTGCAGAGAGAGAGGGGGAAGGGCTCTTGACAAAGAACTATGTGGCTCTTAGCTACATACTGTGNAAACACCTGGGCTGCGGGATGCCCTGGGTGTAAGATGCCTGGGTTTTCTCAACCTGGTCCCTGACAATTCACAATATTAGAAACAAGGAGAACCACTGCTATAAAATGAGAATCACTTGTTGGTGTGTATTCGGTTTCAAGAATGAACATGTTGCATTCTATAACCCATTAATGACACTCTGTATCTATAGAATTTCCTATTCCTCTGCCAGATGTCCTTAGTCTTTTGCTTGTTATGACGGATGAACATGATGCCCCATAAAATTTCTTCCCCTTTATGTTCATAAGTATATTGATATTACTGGGTTTTTAGTTGTTGATGTTGTTTACGCTATCATATTCTAGGGGAAAATGTTTTACAGTACATGACCTGGTATTCTTTTCACCATATTTTCAATGACATTCCATGAGCCATAGATGCAGTAGCTGTGATGCAGTTGTATTTGGATGTTGGTAGCTATACCTATCTGTTGGTTAAATAAATTAAAGCAGTTAATCTCAGCCTTCCTGATGCTGAAATGCTTATATTATCTCCTGATTACACTGCTATTTTTGTCCTCAGTGGGAGTGGATATGCATAGTCCTACAGAGTTTTGATGTGACAGAGTGATAGGATATCGAGAGGGTACTCTACCCTCTCATAGAATACAGGGTGAAGTGGGGGATAGAATATATGAGCGTAGAACACCAAGAAGAAGCAGTGTATTAGACGTGAAGTGAATTGATTGATTTATTAATTGATTAATTGATTGATGTAAAAGAAATCCAAAGAAATCTCCTCTCCAATCCTGAGCCAAGAATCTTTGAAAATATTTGTATTTACTTAAAAGAAGCATATGGCAATGAATACTGGGGGAAAAATCTAGGAAAGCAGTCAGAATTTATCTTCTTTTTAGTGGCATGGTCTAATAATCCATCTACATAGCATCAAAAAAATCTAATTATATTTCTACTAAGTACATATTTTAGGGGAGTTTATACTATGTAGTATTGACAGAACTCACATGGTGAACAGGTTGGCTCAAATCCTATAATTCAGGGATATATGAATGGGTCATGTTTCTTTTATAATTGATTTGCTGATTGATTGATTAATGTTTATACATATAAATGGTTAGCCTCATAGATGTATGTGAAACACAGCTGTTCCTGATGCCAAAGATATATGAGGGTGTCGGATAACATGGAAGGTTGAATCTCCATCTCTGAGCATCAGTTGAATTTATATAGTTCTCCACTTAGGTGTGTGGATATGTGAACATTTCCTCCTCCCTATGGCATGCCAATTAGCCATGTCATTTTGTAGGTCTTACTTAGGTGACCCACATATTAAGTTATCACAGGGGCAGGTCCACTATTGCATAAAAGACACTGTCTCTCAGCAGGCATCCTAGTCATCTGGATTTCACCATCTTCTAGTCCCTTTACATGTTCCCTGAGCTGTGGATGGAGGGGTCATGTTGTGTATATATCACAAGGAGTTGGACACCCTCAGTTAGTTGTCATTAAATGTTAACAAGTTGAAATTTTCTGCAATGCTATAAGTCTATTAAAAACAACCCATATTTGAGTAAACAGTACTATGTCCTGGTGAAGTTCAGGTCAGCCAAGAGTGTCATCAGGATCATGGTGCAATGGTCATGCAGAGAGGTGGAGTCAGAAAACACTATAGAGGTCATGTTGGGGTCAAAATTCAGGGTTCACATGTGATGTTGCAGTCAGATGTGAGGGCAGGGTCAGGTGTAAGGTAGGGGTTCTGATGATAGGTCATGGGTTACCCTCAGGGTCAGAGAGCATAGTGCCATCCAGGAAACTCTGGGTGACCCCTAGATAGAATGTGAAGGCTTCTTAGGTCAGATTAGTTAAGGGCTAGGCAAGTATTACCTGGCTAGTCTACCATTTTGTGCTGTTACAATGATACTTTCACATAAGATTTTTCTGGTGTTACTGCCTGAGTTGATTACCTATTCTCTTTGGTTCTGTGTCCTCAGAAAACAATCATGATAGAAGCTGGTCAAAGTGCTTCCTTTGTTCTATGGTTACCTACAACAATCTTGCACCAGAACTGACCACCCAGCATTTCCTGCACACACCCATGTATATGCTTTTATGGTATTTGGTCTTATAAGATACCCCAGGATGGACTCCAACAGAAGAAAGTCACCTTCACTGATTTGGTGCAGAGACTATTTGGAATCAGACTTCTATTTTGAGTATAGTTCAAGTAAAATGTAAGTTCCCAATACCTCCCTAGGAACTGACGTCCCACTTGGAAGAAAGCAATGTGGATGTGGGCAACTGACTTCCTGGTTGGCAAGTTGAAACATGAATGTTAGATGAGGCAAGTCCCCTGCCTCAGTTGAGCAGGGTAAATATACAATATAAACGTTTTCCGAAAGAATTCCACTATCCCTAAGTCCAAATTGGTGGAATAACTTGGTTCAGATATTTGCAGATTTTAGGCATAAAAAACCTTTAGGATTTTCACTCTATGTCACAGTTCAGCTCTGGAACCTGAGTTGTGGCCCTGATTGATAAGTCCTATGGTATATTCAGTTCTGTATCCCCCATGCTGGCCAAATGCCTGATGATGTCATTGACCTGATTTTATGTGTATGTGTCTGTGTGTGTGTTTTGGGGAGATGGGAGTTGTGGGGTGGGGGTGGGGTATATTACCTCCATGCCTATCTGTATTTCTTACAGTGTACACACTGTGTGGGTCTGGTACATTTAGAATTCAGATGAAGGGGGTCTTAGGTCAGATTAGTTAAGGGCTAGGCAAGTATTACCTGGTGTTACTGCCTGAGTTGATTACCTATTCTCTTTGGTTCTGTGTCCTCAGAAAACAATCAGGATAGAAGCTTAAATTAGATTTGTGAATGGCTGTCAGCTGCCTCTTGTCTGCCCTGTGGGTTGTGGGATTTGAACACATGAAAGACTGAAACAGGACAGGCAGGAGGAGAACCAGGGGGTTTAGTAAGCTTCTGTCATCCTTTTACCTGTTAGAGTTGTGTCTGAGGACCCTGCTAGTTCCATGAAACCATGAAACAAAAACATGAATGTGGAAAACCATACCTGTGTGAGTAAGTTTCAGTATTTTACTTAAAGACACTTGATTATCTCTGAGGTATGCAAATCATAGAGAGCATATTTCTGGGATATACTTACAAATAAACAAGCAACCACCACCACCACCAACAGCAAAAACAAATTGTAAGGAACAACAGCAAAGAAGTACTTTGGGATTGTCCATTTCTCAGCCAATTGATGCTGGTGTAGTAAATCATTCTGGTCCACGATTCTCCAAGCTTCTATAGGATCCACTGCTGCAACTTTCCTCAGTCTTTCCTTCATAGTCAGACTAAAAAGACATGTGTGGAAGACTGTGGAAATTGTTTCATGTCCCCCTTGCACCAAAGGAATGTGTGTGTGTGTGTGTGTGTTTACATGCCCAAGCCAAGGCTCACCCTGATGTGTGTTTCAGAGATCTTATTTATTTCTTGATCCTGGTCTTATGTAGGCACTAGGGGACACTACTTCCTGAAAAAACAAAACAAAGCAAACAAAATCAAAATCAACCAACAGATAGACTAAACAAACAAGTTTGCCTGCTTGTCTGCCTGCCTATTTTTCAAGGCTTCTCAGAGAAATAGGACATCCTGAATAAACAAAAACTACTCAAGTCTGCCTGTTTCTCTCTCTCTCTCTCTCTCTCTCTCTCTCTCTCTCTCTCTCTCTCTCTCGACAGGGTTTCTTAGTGTTGTTAAAATTTTTTACCTATTTTGATTGATTGACCAACTAACTAACTAAATAACTAATTAGCTAACAAATTTATTAACACCGCCTGTCATACAGAAGAGTTCCTAGATGACTATTTCCATTTATCTTTATTATACATTTTAATTAAAACGTTGAGAAATAAAAGTGTCCTGGTCACATGGCCGGCCACCTCTGTCTTGAGGTCAGTCAGCAGCTAAGATGGCTGCTACCCACTTGTCTCCTTCCATCTTGGTGAGGCTATAGCACAGCTGAGAGACAGAACAAGGAAGTAGAAACAAACAGAAATGGAGGTCTAAAAACCTTCCAGAGGTTCAAGAGAGAAAAGGAATTTAGGCATGAAAGTGCATGTCATTAATCAAATTGTCCGCAGCAGGCAGAGATCGAGAGAGAGAGACAAGCTGTGGTCCAGGACAGTGAGTTCTACACCCAGAGAAAAACTCTGTCTTGAGTCTGCCACATCACCTCCTGCTCCATACACCACTCAAAATTATCTATTGTACTTTTTCAGATTCATGTCTGAAGAGCCCACACCCACCACTGTTTATGTGAAGGAAAAACAACACAAGGTTATTTGTTAGAAATATTAAATTCAGAACTTGACTTCTTACCCAGCCTTGATTATTCTGTTTTTGGATAAAAAGACACACAATTTTTTATTAGTTATAATAAGCCTTAAACAGCACTAGAAGATACAGGCAGATATCAACCCTCTATTATATTAGAAATTCCATTTATTTATTTATTTATTTAACTATTGAATCAAAAACCTCAATTCTCAGACACCATATGGTGGGTCCTTCTTGGTTCTGGTGCCCTCTTCTGGTATGTAGGCACATAGTCAGCAGATACAGCACAAATGTACATTGAAAAAAAGAAGAAAGAAAGAAAGAAAGAAAGAAAGAAAGAAAGAAAGAAAGAAAGAAAGAAAGGAAAGATGCTAGCTTTTGTTGCCTGTGTGGGTAGTAAGGGCATGCAGAGCAGAACTCTGCGAGTTTGAGGCAAGCCAAGTCTACAGAGAGAGGTCCAGGGATGCTGGGTCTACATCTTGAGAAATCTTATCTTGAGGCAAAAGAAAGCAGAAAAGGTTCTTACTTTTATTTTATAGATATAAGTTCCCTCTAGTACTATTGACTATAGAACTTTGATCGTGAAGGCACGTTGGATTTTATGACAGAGTTTGTTTTTGTTTGTGCATATTTTATATTTCACCTGTGAGTGCTATCTCTTGCCATTTAGTGGGCTTGTGTATAATTTCTTTAATTTTTTTTCTAATACTTTTTTAAACGATTTATTATATATACAACACTCTGGCTGTATGGACCTATGTCTGCAGGCCAGAAGATTATTATAGATGTTATTACTTATCTCATTAAAGATGATAATGTGCCACTATGTGGTTGCTGAAAATTGAACTCAGAACCTATGGAAGAACATCCAGTGCTCTTATACACTGAGCCATCTCTCCAGCTCTCTAATTGCAGACCTGTGCGCTGAAGACAATTGTTTTTGTCCTTTCTTCTTCCATCTTTCTCTTCCTCCCTCCCTCCCTCCCTCCCTCCTCCCTCCCTCCCTTGCTCCCGCTCTTCCTTCCTTCCTTTATTCCAGTAGGCATATAGAGCAATGAAATTCTTCATAGGACTGATTTTACTGTCTGACAGGGGTCTTGGGGGCAGGAGAGGGCAAGTATGGGCCCCAGAAGGCTCTGGGGTCCTTGCACTTCAGGTTTTTGCCATACCTTTTCACATGTCTCTTCCTGAGCTTCTGGGACTACATCTGGGTTGGGAAGCGCAGGCCTCTGGCAGCAGGGGATCTCTCTTCAGCCAAGTTCCTATCCCCAATCTTTTATCATCCTGGCACTGCAGCATGTGTATATCAGGTGTTTTTTCAGGGGCAAGATGGAGTGGGTCCAGCTCTCATTTTCCCCCTTTCCTCTCCCCCTATCCTGCCCAAATAGGGTGGACCACTACTCCCATTCACACTTGGTCCTTTTTTTGTTCTCATGTTTCAGAGGTCGACCAGTTGTCTGAATCCACCACCCCCACCCCCACACAGTTGACCAGATGTCTGGTCTAGACTATTTTATTTATTTATTTGTTTCTAAATAAGGTATGTGAGTCCTTACTATATAACCTAAATGTGGACCGATGTAATTTTTAATTGTCTCTTTAACAAGCACAGGAGTCACACCAACAGACCTTTTTCCTAAAAAAAAAAAGAAAGAAAGAAAGAAAGAAAAAAATATATATAAATTTAATATATCAGTTGTCCTGTTTTACAGCTTATTAAGAAAGGAGGTCAGGCAGGAGATGTTTATTTTTTTTCTTAAAAATATAAGGTCGATTTTTCCTGCCATAGGAGAGGTGACCCGCCCAGGAGGGTTCTCCAGTGCATTGCTGGGGAGAGGGTGGACTGCAGAAGCTACA
Organism: Mus pahari; assembly: GCF_900095145.1. Classification (NCBI taxonomy): domain Eukaryota; kingdom Metazoa; phylum Chordata; class Mammalia; order Rodentia; family Muridae; genus Mus; species Mus pahari. The sequence goes on along the minus strand of NW_018392247.1, from coordinate 9,386 downwards.
CAGCTTCTGGGACAGACCCTTTTTCTGGCTCTAGACATATGGGCACCTTCCCCACCAGAGGAGAGGTGTCTGCCCAGGAGGGCTCTCACTGCCTGAGATGGTAAGGAAGACATCTTTGCTCCAGTTCACCTAGGCTCCAGAATGCACTGGTGAGAGTGTGGACTGCAGAAGCTACACAGCTTTGGGACAAACTGAAGCAACCTAGCTTCTGGGACAGACCTTGTTTCTGGCTCTAGACATTTGGATACCTTCCCCACTAGAGGAAAGGTGGCCACAAGTAAGAGTTCTGTCTGCCAGAGCAGGTGAGAGAATCATAGTGTGTCCAGGGTCCCACAGTATCTAGTCTGTGCAGGTGAGTATGTAAACAGCAGAGGCAACACATCTTCTGGGAAAGGCCCTGTTTTGGGCCTACAACTTCAGACAGGAGGTAGATCTGAATGCCACGGCTTTCTGCAATTTCCCTGCTAGAGGAGACCTTGCCTGTGGAGAGTAATCTGACCACTGAGACTCAGGAGAGAGCTGGACTCCCAGGACTGCTGACAGAGGCTAACAGAATCACAGAAGGAACAAGCTCCAACAAGAGACATCTATAACAACTAACTCCAGAGATCATCAGATGGTGAAAGGTGAACTTAGGAATCTTACTAACAGAAACCAAGATCACTCACCATCATCAGAACGATCTAAACAGTCCCATTTCCGCTAAAGAAATAGAAGCAGTCATCAATAGTCTCCCAAACAAAAAAGGCCAGGACCAGATGGGTTTAGTGCAGAGTTCTATAAGACTTTCAAAGAAGACCTTATTCCAACTCTCCTCAAAGTATTCCACAAAATAGAAATAGAAGGTACTCTAACCAATTCATTCTATGAAGCCTGCAGATCCCCACAAAAGAGGGGTCATATAGGAGTATAGAAACTACAGGGCATGAGGAAACCACTAGAACAGAGCCCACAAAATCAACTAATTGTGGCTGATAGGGGTTCACAGGAGCTGAAGGGGCAAACATGGACACTGTATGGGACTGAGCTAGGTCCTCTGAATATANCTTATAACAGTTGTGTAACTTGGTGTTCTTTGCTACTCAAAACAACTGGGAGTTCAGTTGTCCCTGGCAGTTGAACCTGCACCTGGGACCCTTTTCTTCCTGCTTGGTTATCGTGTCCAGTTATGGTATTGTCGCAGACCCCCAAACTCCAACTGGCAGAGACGGGAAAAATGACACAAATTCCAAGGAAATTTCCAAACAGATTTCCTCTTTATCTCTCCAAACAGCTTTTTCCTCTCCCTCTCACAAACAGCTTTCTCTAACCCTCTCCCTGCTCCAACGAACTCTAACTGCTTTCTTCAACTGCTTTCTCCAACTGCACTGTTTACAGCTTTTTCCCCACAGCATTCTCCTCCCTCCCACCAGGGCACATCCTGTTTTTCTCAGTCCTCTGAGTTCCTTCAAACAACATTCTCCTTCCTGCCCGGGGTGCATCCTGTTTTCATCAGTCCTGACCTAATCCACCCCCTCTCCTGGATCCTTTCAGAGTTCAGCCAGGGAGGCCAGTGACTCATCAGGTTGGCAGCACATGATTGTCCGCACAGGCTCAGCAGGCTCAGATTCTTACAGCCAGGGAATATGGGGCTTGGCAACCTCACTCCCCACAAGATATGATGGTTTGTGCCCAGTTTTATTAAATCTTCTAAGGCCATATTCAGTGATATCACTAAGAGGCCTCCATTAGTTTGAAGGGGAAAAATAAAGCAGTTGATCTTGGTGACAGGAAATGTGGGGTGAACCTGAGAGCAGTGGAAGGATGTGAGATTATACTTCAGATGTAATGTATGAGAGAAGAATTTAAAATTAAAACAAGCAAGTAAACAAGCATACAAACAAAAAATGAGATATTTGGTAGAGAATGGAACATAGTAGGGTAGATATATTTTTATTATAAAATATGCTGTATAAATGTATGAAATCTTAAAAGAAGATATTCATTTTTTAAGAATGGAAATAATGTCAATATAATTTAGAAAATATCATTGATGGTAGTCATAAATCCATTCTCTTAAGTCATACTTATTCATATTTGCCACAAAGTAGATTACTGCTATTCCTTTGTGGTATAATAGATGTAATTTTTGTCTTATAAAACAATTAAAATAATTACCATTAAATCGGAATTGAAATATTAATTATATCAAATATTGTCAATAAGCTCAAATATTTAAACATTAAAACTTGAGTGATGTATGAATTCTGAAAATTAGATATAAGAAACTAACATAAAAATATCACATAGACATGAATGAAAAGTTAAGAAAGACAATTCATTTGAAGAGGAAAGCACAAAAGATAATAAAAAACAGATTAATTTTATTACTTATGTACAATTTTAGACTAGATTGCAATCTCTTAGCACTACAAAGAATAAAAACAATGTTATCAAGTATAAATAAAATAAAAAATATTTAAATGACGTGATTAAAATATGCATTTATGAAATATTTATCTTCACATAAAGCTACTTGTTTTGAAGGTAACATTAATATATTTTGTAACATATTTTATAAACCTCAAAAATTAAGTATAATATTCAAATAATTCTACTGCTCTTTTAAAACAACAAAGGACATCATCAATAGAATTACAATGTAGCCTACAAAATGTGAAAAGATTTTTTATCAATTCTGCATCTCATAGAGTTATAATATCTGAAATATATAAAGAACTGAAGAAACTAGACATTAAAAAACAAATAATAAATTAATAAAATAAATAATAAATTGAGTTAAAACTCTAAATGGATTATTTTCAGTAGAGGAATCCAACATGCATGAGAGACTCTTAAATAAATTGTTAATCCTTAACCATCAGGGAAATGCAAATCAAAACTAAAATTCCCTCTTACATGTGAAAGAATGGCTAAGATCAATAACACAAGTGTCAGCTCATGCTGTTGAGGAGGTAGATCTGGCGGGAGTGAATACTTATACATGCACTATATAAATCAATTTCAGGTTCCTCAGAAAACTGGAAATTGATCTAACTCAGGAACAAGTTATACTGCTCTTGGGAATTTACCCAAACAACACTTGACTGTACCACAATGGCACTTGCTTAGCTATGTTCTTTGTGAATTTATTCATAATAGTCAGCAACTGGAATTAACCTATATATCACTCAACTAATGAATAGACAAAGAAATGTACATTTACACATTGGATTATTACTCAATGATAACAGAAATTATATCATGATATTTACAGGCAAATGAATGGAACTAAAAAACATTCTGAGTTAGTTAACACAGACGTAGAAATGTATATATTGTATACATTCACTTATAAGTAGATGCTAGGTTTTAAGTAAATGTTAATAAAATGAAAATCCATAGACCCAGAGAGGTTAATTAGTTAAGGATAAAGGATATAGGAGAGAAGCATGGTTCTTTCTGGGAAAGAGAAGTAGAATAGAGCCTATGGGTAGGCTGGGAGCAAGTGAGGGGTGGAGTGGGAAAGATAAGGTTGGGGTGGATGGAATGTGAGGGATCAGTTTGGGGAGAGACAGCTGAAATTGGGGAGGCAAACTGTTGACGATATCCTGAAATCATGAGTATGACCCTAGAAAGATGACCTAGTAATAGAGCATAAGGTGTTAGAACTGGCCATTTTTTATAGCCAGGCAACATTTCCAGTGGTATGACTGGCTTACATTTGATTGAGTTATGGACAAGGAGGTTCATTGCAAATCCCTAAACAACCCAGGGTGATGCTAGGACAACAAGTTACTCCCCGAAAAGTGACTGTGAGCTCCATCATCAAAGGCAACTTCCATGTAGCTCATTGAACATGCAGAACTCAAGCTGGAGTTCTTGGAACATTCACCCTACATTCTAGTGTCTTTTGTGTAAGAAGTTACACTGCAAACTGCAAAAAGAGAAAACTGAAAACAAACTCAGCCAGAAAACTCTCCACCTACAACCTTTCCTATGTGAAAGATGTGCTGAGCCAATGGTAACACAAAACTTACAGGAGTAAATAAATAAATAAATAAATAAATAAAAGAAGGAATAAAGAAAGGAAGAAACAAAGAGGGGGTAGTGGAGAGAATGAAGGAGAAACGAAGAAAGAAAGAAAGAAAGAAAGACAGAAAGAAAGAAAGAAAGAAAGAAAGAAAGAAAGAAAGAAAGAAAGAAAGAAAGAAAGAAGAAAAAGAGAAAGAAGGAGAAAGGGACAGGAAGGGAAGGGAAGGGAAAGGAAGGGAGAAGAAAGGTCATAGAAATTGGGCAGAGGCAGGCAGATTTTTGAGTTCAAGATCAACCTGGTCTAAAGAGGGATTTCCACAATAGCCAAAGCTACACAGAAAAATTCTTTGGAGATTCTCTCTCTCTCTCTCTCTCTCTCTCTCTCTCTCTCTCTCT
>NW_018392247.1:0-4136 GCF_900095145.1 Mus pahari | reverse complement strand
CTCTCAGGACCACTGTCTTCCATGCTTCTACTACTTGGGCCCAGTGAGCCCAACTTAATCCATCCCACTGCTTTACACAAGTCCCCAAATCAACATTCTTCAAATCAAAACCATGGTCACACCTGTGCCCAAAATACCCCAGTCCCTGGTACCTATTCCTGTTTTAGATACAGTTTTATTGCTGTACAGAGGTTCCATCACTATGACAACTCTTCTATAGGAAGACATTTAATAAGGGCTGGCTTACAGTCTTAGAGATTCCTTCTGTTATCATCATGGTAGAAGGTGTGGCAGCATTCAGGATGACATGGTGCTGGAGGGGCCAAAGGCTCTAAGTTTTGAGCCAAAGGCAGGCAGGAAACTCTCTTCCACAGCCAGTCAGGAGGATCATCTAGATCACACTGCCCAGACTTGAGAATTTCAAGAAACCTCAAAGCCCCACCTCTACTGCTACACATAATGTCATACTTCCTGTAAGAAAGCTACATCTTCCCCAATATGGTCACATGTCTGATTAGTCCCTACTTCTCATTTGGGAAGCATATTCAATCAGCCATTTTTCACTCCCTGGAACCTATTATCTCATAAAAACACATGAATGTATGAGGGCTATACCTAGGCATACCATTACACAAAATACATTAAATATTACTCCAGAAGTCCAAATAGTCTAGCACAGTCCCAACAATGTTTAAAAGTTGCAAGTCTCTTCTCAGATTCTTATATTCTCTTAGCTGTAATCCCTTACAAAATCAAAGTTGAATATTAGGTCACATACTCCCAACATCACAGGATATACATTAACATTACAAAACTTCGGGCTGGTGAGATGACTCAGTGGGTAAGAACACCTGACTGCTCTTCCGAAGGTCCAGAGTTCAAATCCCAGCAACCACATGGTGGCTCACAACCATCCTTATCAAGATCTGACNCCCTCTTCTGCAGTGTCTGAAGACAGCTACAGTGTAATTACATATAATAAATAAATAAATCTTTTAAAAAAATAAAACTCTTCAAAATTAAAAACAAACAAACAAAAAAAATTACAAAATATCACAGTGAGGAAATACTGGACCAAATAAAGACGAAAAACCAGCTGGTGAAAGAAAAACTCTGCATCTACATGTCTGATAATCAACTCCCTTCAGATTTGTTAAATATAATCCATTTCTTTTACTGGGACTGGTTCCATTTCTTGTTTGCAGCTTTATTCAGCAGGTTTCCCATGAGGTTCACACATGATCTTTTGTGCTTTTTCAGAAGGGTTGTGTCACTCCTCCAACTCTGCTCTCTGTATCACATTAGGCTCTCGATAACTTCACTCCATGGTCACTTATGTTCTTGTTGGACATCCCATGGAACTGGCATCTCAATTAACTGGGGTCTTCTGCTGCAACTAGACAGCACTTCCACCAATAGGCTCTTAAAAGCTACCATCAAGGTCCTTAGCTTCAACTTCATTTGAAAAAACCTTCAGTCCTGGGTCTTCAACTGCCACTGAGACTACTACTTCTCTAATTATATTTTCTGGCCTCTCACACTGGCAAGCTTTAACTGCTACAAATTACTCCTTCATTCCTCAAAACCATTACAACCTGACAGATTCTTATATATTACCTGCTTATCAGCAAGAGTTCGTTCTCTGAAATACACCTCTGTGCTCTCAATAAAACTTCTCAGACTTCACCTCAGTGCTGCTAGTCTCTTCTTAATCAGCTGCTATTTCTTAGCTCTAGCTAAACAGCATATGTTGTACCACTACCCTGTTCTTTTCTTAATTCTAATCCCAGAAGGGCATTCCCAAAGCTAACTAATTCTTTTGGATGCTAGAGTTACAACTAGACCCCTCATTCAATTACTTTTATACAAGCTTTCTGTTTTCAATGCTTTCCTTACTTCCTAAGGTTGGCTGTCATGGAAGTATCTCTGTAGGCTGATGTTGGCTCCCTTCAGCCTTGAAGCAGTCTCTTACAGACCTCTGCAGCCACTAGCATAGGACCACCTGGGGTGGTCCCTTCTGACCTGCCAAGCTGGGTCTACTGTTTACACTCACCACTGCTCTTCAAAGCATTGCCACTGCCTGTTGAGAAGACCTTTAGCAATAATGTCTATGAATGTTGATCCATCAAATAAAGCCCTCCTAATAATAGATTATAATGTACTCTAGACAGTAATGACTGATGGAATTTGATTCTGTAATATTTCACTGGGCTTTATCTCCAGTACATGTAAATAGATGGTCATAAACTCTGCTGACAGTCCTTGCATATGTGTGTTGCTCCTAGAGTGTATGCTGGTACCAGTAATATTCATGGCACATATTGTTGTCAAGAACTTTACATATATACAATCTTACCCTCTGAAAGTCATTACATATGGTCACAACTTACCTTATAAAATGGCATCAGGTTTGGAAAGATCATTACATTTAGAATTTCATTTTTCATGAATGCCTGGATGCATATTTTTCTATGTATCTGAGTTAGGAATGTTAATGTCATTAGAGGGCAAGACATCCAAATGTTTTAAAACGTAAAATTCAATAGCACTTTGGCTTTATGCTTCACAGTGTTCATTTATTTTCACTGACTTTTTTATTTTGTAATGTTCAGTTCTGCACTCTCTCTTTAGAGTAAAACATGTTTGGAACATAGGCGATCAAATGATATGTTTACATTCTTTGAGTAGTGAGGATATACATAATAGTGGTGACTGCCTATGTTTCTTGTCACTGACATGGGTAACATTCGTATAGTGGGATAATCAGGAACTTTTGAGTACAGTGACACGTGGGTTTTCTATTAGTATTTTTCTCATTATTTAAGAAACATGTTTGCTCTTTTCATGTGTACATTGAGTAATCTCTGACCATTTGATGATATTAGTACCTTGTGAGACTTCTCTCAGGAATTTTAGTAAACATATGTTTACATATTATCAATCTGGTATCAAAACCCATTTTGTGGATTGCTGAAAATTGTTTTAAAACACAACCCTTTGTACTTCAAGGCTACACAGATAACTTAAGTAACTGATGTTTCCTAAAGTTTAGTGGGAGGAAGTAGTTTGACCATTGAACAAAGTCTATTCTCAAAATTCTTATGTATGATAGTAAAATATTTAACTGAGATTTTTTTTGTGTGTGATAATAAAAATGTTTTCTACAATCATCTCTTTTATAGAGCATAGAATGAAAACACCATAGGGAAAAATGTTTGGTGAAAACCTAGTTGAATTTACTTCAAATATAATCATTAAATGTGCTGGTATATGTTTAGTGTTTATTGACAAATTATATGAAATGACAAGGATGAGACAGGAGATATTATTATTTACATAAACATAAATACAATATGGCATTATTCCATTGCCATTTTTTGTGGACCACTTGAATTAAAAAAAGGAACATATTCAATAGAAATTATACTTAAATCTCTCCTATGCCATAAACAGATAATATAGCACATACAAATATTACTGAAATTTCCTTATTTTTCTACTTCTCAGTAGGATGCTAGTGTTGTTTTAGTGTAACTATAATGATTATCAAAGATGTTTCCTAAAATTTAATTTTTTTAATGATGACAAGTCATCAGAGTGAACATATAACATTCCTTTGTAAATTGAAAATTGGTCAATTATAATTTGGTGATGTGGCAAGCCATTTTTGTCTGCACGAAGAACCTGGCACAAGTGTACACCTGCACATTTGAAGCAAGGATAGTCCCCAACAAAATATCTTATAAAACACTTGGATGTATTGCCCAATTATGATATAAATAAAATGCTCAAATACATACAAATATATGCATAGATATCTATCAATTACAAATACATGTTGGATATTTGAATTTATTTAAATAAATCTTTAGAATAGATTTCCTTTCAGGAAAAAGATGAAAGCAACAATCAAGATGAAGATAAATATAAAATGATATTTTATGAATACTGGCTAGTAATTAGAATTGATTATAAGAACAGGTACCAAATATAGCTGCAGAAAGACTGATAAATCATATTTTCACTGCCTTAGTCAAAACAGTTATATTCAGAAGAATATATTATGAACTCAATGGCTTTCCAACAGAGATATTTTTATATTGATCAATAATTTCAAAGTGAAGACATGACCAGAA
>NW_018392246.1:13485-18869 GCF_900095145.1 Mus pahari | reverse complement strand
TACTGGAAATAGAAAAAAATAAATAAATACAAATTTTGTCTCTAAAAAATAGTGGTAACCAAAGACATTTACTGTACTGTATTTGTGTGTGTGTGTGTGTGTGTGTGTGTGTGTGTGTGTGTGTGTGTGTGTTCATGCATACCTTTAATTCCCTGCCTGGCTTTCTCTATATACAGTTCTGGCCATGATTTGTGGCTTGACAGCAAGCCCCTCTCATTGGCTTGGAGTGAGAGTTTGGGGAAAACCTTATGTGGGAGGAATTGGTGCTATTCAAAAGTGGCTGATGGCCACGACTCTCCTGTGGGGGTTGTGGGGGTTGGTAACTCTGAAAGGAGTCAGGGTCCAGGAGACATGAGAGAACTTTTTCCTTCCCATTTAAGTGAATTATCACTACCGGGTCCTGTAGTTCAAGATCTAGCCTCGACTGGAAACCAGGCTGTCTGGAATAGCCCATTGCCCCACAGAAGTGTTCTTCTTTCTCCACATCCTTGCCAGCATCTACTTTCACGTGAATTTTTTATCTTAGCCATTCTGACTAGTGTGAGGTGGAATCTCCCAGTTATTTTGATTTGCATTTCCCTGATAATTAAGGTTGTTGGACATTTTTTCAGGTGCTTCTCAACCATTCAGTATTCCTCAGTTGAGAATTCTTTGTTTACATCTGTACCCGATTTTTTAATAGGGGTATTGGATTTTCTGAAGTCCGACTTCTTGAGTTATTTGTATATATTGGATATTAGTCCCCTATTGGAATTAGGATTGGTAAAGATCCTTTCCTAATCTGTTGGTGACCTTTTTGTCTTATTGACAGTGTCTTTTGCCTTACAGAAGCTTTGCAATTTTATGAGGTCCCATTTGTGTCTCAATCTTAAGATTGTAAGATTGTAATCTGTTATCTCAATCTAAAGATTGTAAGACTATTATCTGTAAGATTGAGCACAAGCGATTGTGTTCTGTTCAGGTTTTTTTCCCCTGTTCCCATATCTTCAAGGCTTTTCCCCACTTTCTCCTCTATAAGTTTCAGTATCTCTGGTTTTATGTGGAGTTCCTTGATCAATTTAGACTTGAGTGTTTTACAAGGAGATAAGCAAGAATCAATTCATATTCTTCTACATGATGAACTCCAGTTGTGCCAGCACCATTTGTTGAAAATGCTTTCTGTTGATCTTGTGTCCCAGGTCCCACAGAGACCAGTCTGAGCAGGTGTACAGTGCGGACTACAGAAGCACTACACCTTCTGGGACAGACCCCATTTCAGGCTCCAGACATGTAGGCACCTTCCCTGCCAGAGGAGAGGTGGCTGTCTGGGAGGGCTCTGACCACCAGAGCAGGTGAGGTAGCCATCTTGTGTGCCAGGACCCTTGGAGACAGTCTGTGCAGGTGAAAGCGTGGACTGCGGAGGGTGAGTGAAGGACTGCACAAGGAACACACCTTCTGGGACAGACCCTGTTTCAGGCTCCAGACATCCGGGCACATAATACTACTGGAGGACCCAAAAATACCTCTTCTAGGCATATACCCAGAAGATCTTCCAACTGGTAATAAGGACATATGCTCCACTATGTTCATAGCAGCTTTATTTATAATAGCCAGAAGCTGGAAAGAACCCAGATGTCCCTCAATAAAGGAATGGATACAGAAAATGTGGTACATTTACACAATGGAATACTACTTAGCTATTAAAAACAATGAATTTATGAAATACTTGGCCAAATGGCTCTATCTGGAGGATATCATCCTTAGTGANGTAACCAATCACAAAAGAAGTAACTAGATATGCACTCACTGATAAGTGGATATTAGTCCAGAAACTTAGAATACCCAAGATACAATTTGCATAACACAAGAAAACAAAAAGCAGGAAGACCCACAGGTGGATACTTCATTCCTCCTTAGAATAGGGAACAAAATACCCATAAAAGGAATTACAGAGACAAAGTTTGGAGCTAAGACGAAAGGATGTACTTTCCAGAGACTAACCCACCCAGGATCCATCCCATCATCAGCCACCAAAACCAGAAACTATTGCACATGCCAGCAAGATTCTGCTGAAGGGACCCTGATATAGCAGCCTCTTATGAGGCTATGCTAATGCCTGACAAACACAGAAGTGGATGCTCACAGTCAGCTATTGAATGGAGCACATGGTCCCCAATGGAGGAGCTAGAGAAAGTACCCAAGAAGTGGAAGGGGTCTGCAACCCTATAGGTGGAACAACAATATGAACTAACCAGTACCTCAAGAGCTTATGTCTCTAGCTTCATATGTAGCAGAAGATGGCATATTACACCGTCATTGAGAAGAAAGGCCCCTAGGTCTTGCAAACTTTATGTGCCCCATAGAGGGGAAGCCAGGGCCAAGAAGTGGAAAGTGTGGATAGGGGAGTAGGGTGGGGGGACGGTATAGGGGTCATTCGGGATAGCATTTGAAATGTGAAGGAAGAAAATATCTAATAAAATGATTTTTAAAAAAAAGAAAAAAAAATCAAATAAAAGTGAGGATACCTGAAAAGGGAATATAAACTGTAAAGAATAACATGTTTATTTCATGTGATGTGTATTTGTTTTGCCATGTTTATCTGTCTTTGAGCTGTAGCTGGTTCAGTACAGTGAATGTGCACAATAAAACAAAAGGATCCATCTCTATATGGCAGAGACCTGGAAAAGGAAACAAGGACCATAAACTGAGGATGAGGGAATTGTCCATCTTTCCTTCATCATCTCTCTTTCCTCACTTCTTTCTTTCTCATTCTTTCTTCTTTCTCTTCCTCCCTTCCCTGGTCCTTCTCTTCCTATTCTTCCTTCCTCCTCCGTCTCCCTCCTATCTTCATACTCTCCACATTCCAATGCTTCTTACTACTTCTTATCATAAGGATTCTTACAACATTATTTTCGTATTCAATTAAAATACTACTATATCATGTCAAACCATAAAATCTTGTTAAGAAATCCATCATTCTGACTAGATAAACCTAGGAAATGGGCATCAGTTTGATAACATGAAGAAATATTCACTTCTCTGTGTACCTGTCTAACTATCTATCCATCTAACTGTCTATCTTACAATTTCTCTGGGGAAAAATCAACAGTTTTGTTAATTAACTTTTTATCACCATGACAAGATACAAGATATTTGTCAATTAATAATCTTGGATATTTTGAAGAACTACAAAAAAAGATGTATCTGGGCACATCTCCATTGCATGCTTCTTTTCTTCACTTTTGAACGCCTGCATTTCCTGCACTATTATTTCTATTCAGTAAAAAAGAAATTCCTCTCATGGGTTTTACTTGAAGGCAAAGGGCTGACAGGGTGGCTCTTTGGGCAAAGTGCTTGTCACATAGGTGTGAGGACCTGGCTCACATCCCAGATACCCACAAAAAGTCAGATGCCGTGCCAGCATGGACTGTATTTGGAGTGATGATGTGGCAAGATGAGAGACAGAAACAAGAGAATGCCCACAATTGCCTGGCTAAAAATGCATATCATGTGTAGGGTTGAATAACAGACTTTCTCTCAGATCTAACCCAAACTTGTCTTCTGATCCCCACCCACATACCATGACCAGAGAAGTTACCGTCAAACATGAAGATGAATAAATATAAAAACATACAAAGAAACATCATACAAATGGATCTAAAACATGAATCTAAAAAATAAGGTAGTATGCAAAGAATTATGCTACTTTTGTCATGGAATAATTTTTCTCTATTCCCTCTCAGATAATGCTTTCATTGGATGTGTACAATTTTGAGGGATCAATTTGTTCTTGAAATAACTTACATTCCCTACATAGTGCAGCCACAATACACTCCCCAACCTCACAGCTCAAAAAGGCGAGAGGGTAAATATTTAATAGAGTAGAGCAAGGAAGAGCTGGGTGGTGTGGTGTGCCCCTTTAATCCCAGCACTCAGGAGGCAGAGACAGGAGGATCTGGTCTACAGAGTGACCTTCAGGACAAGGAAGAATAGATAGAATAACCCTGTCTCAAAAAAAAAAAAAAAAAAAAAAGTATTAAGAAAGACACTTCAAGACACATGTGATGCTCTAGTAAATTTTCTGCTAACATCAACTCTCTGTGGGTGAAACAGGAGCAGGTGCCCTCTGAGAAACAGTATATACTCTGTTGATTTGCATATGAAATCATTTTATAACAGCCCAGGCTTCTTTAAGGGCAGCTGGCAGGAGCCTAAGAAGCATCCTCTCTTCCAGCTCTCAGAAATGGAGACAGAAACATTCCTGCTATGGGTGCTGCTGCTCTGGGTTCCAGGTGAGCATGCAGAGAAGTGTTGGGATCAACCTCTGTGGCCATCATGACTTTCGATGTTTCTGGATTCTTGATTATTATACTTAGGGTATTTGTCATTGGCTTCAAGGTTCCTCAGTCCCCTGGATTTTCTGCTTTCTCAGAATGATATACACAATTTTTCTTAAAATTTTAAACTAAAAGGTTCTCTGCTGGGAAGATATGTATAATATAACAGTAGCCTGTGTGTTTATCATTCCAGGTTCCACTGGTGACATTGTGTTGACCCAATCTCCAGCTTCCTTGGCTGTGTCTCTAGGGCAAAAGGCCACCATCTCCTGCGAGGCCAGCGAAAGTGTCGATTTTGCTGGCACTAGTTTAATGCACTGGTACCAACAGAAACCAGGACAGCCACCCAAACTCCTCATCTATGGTGCATCCAACCTAGAATCTGGGGTCCCTGCCAGGTTCAGTGGCAGTGGGTCTGGGACAGACTTCACCCTCACCATCAATCCTGTGGAGGCTGATGATGCTGCAGACTATTACTGTCAGCAAGGTAATGAGCTTCCTCCCACAGTGCTCCAGGGCTGAACAAAAACCTCCTGGGGTTGCAGCTCCCTGAGGCTCAGTCTCTCAGTTCTCACTTACTCTCTGACATCTCAGAATAGAGCTCTAGGCTTATTTGGAAAGATAACTCAAACAATGAAACAAGTTTTATAAATATATATGTGTGTGTATCCCATGCTTCATGATTTGTAATTTAATTATTTCCCAAAAAATTATGACTATTTTAAGTATTATTTATCATTTATGTTTTTGTTAACACATATTTATCTTTGGAAAATTTTCCCTTCTCCCCTCACTCCCTGACCACATCCCTGTCTATTTCCTCTACTCTCAGCATCATCCTTTGACTTTCCAGTCACTGAGGATTTACTGTCTCTTATTTATGATTTGGGAAATAGAAAAGGTTAAGGGAATTAAGAGTCACCTTGAGCAGAGAAAAATGAACTGATCTGGGCTTGTCTAGAACCCTCTCAGAATAAAATGTGGAATCTTATTGCTTCTTCACTCAAAAACCTTTATGCCACTTCATAAAAACAACCTATTTTTGTTGTGTCTTCAGCAATGAGGAAT
>NW_018392246.1:6397-11095 GCF_900095145.1 Mus pahari | reverse complement strand
TAGAATAGAACTGATGACCCAGAAATGAACCTACACACCTATGGTCACTTGATCTTTGACAAGAGAACTAAAACTATCCAGTGGAAAAAAGGAGCATTTTCAACAAATGGTGCTGGCTCAATTGGTGGTTAGCATGTAAAAGAATACAATTTGAACAGTTCTTATCTCTTTGTACAAATCTAAATGGATCAAGGAAATCCACAAAAAAACAATAGATACTGAAGCTTAGAGGAGAAAATGGGGAGAAGTCTCAAAGATATAGGCACAGGGGGAAAATTCCTGAACAAAACAGCAATGGCTTGTGCTATAAGATGGAGAACCAATGAATGGTATCTCATAAAATTGCAAAGATTCTGTAAGGCAAAAGACACTGTCATTAAGACAAGAAGGCTACCAACAGAATGGGAAAGGATCTTTACCAATCCTAAATAAGATAGGGGACTAATATCCAATATATATATAAAACTCAAGATGTTGGACTCCAGAAAATCAAATAACCCTATTATAAAAATGAGGTATAGATATAAACAAAGAATACTCAACCAAGGAACATGGAATGGCTGAGCACATGAAAAAATGTTCAACATCATTAATCATCAGGGAAATACAAATCANAACAACCTTGAGATTCCACCTCACATCAGTCAGAATGGCTAAGATCAAAAATTCTGGTGACAGCAGAGGCTCGCAAAAATGTTGAGAAAGAGGAACACTCCTCCATTGTTGGTGGGATTGCAAGCTTGTACAACCACTCTGGAAATGTTTCTTGTGGTTCCTCAGAAAATTGGACATAGTACTCCCAGAATATCCAGCAATTTCTCTCCTGGGCATATATCCAGAAGATGTTTCAACTGATAATAAGGACACATGCTCCACTATGTTCATAGCAACCTTATTTATAATAGATAGAAGATGGAAAGAACCCAGATGTCCCTCAACAGAAGAATGGATACAGAAAATGTGGTACATTTAAACAATGGAGTACTACTCAACTATTAAAAACAATGAATTTATGAAATTCTTAGGCAAATGGATGTATCTGGAGGATATTATCCTGAGTAAGGTAACCCATTCACAAAAGAACACACATAATATGCACTCACTAATAAGTGGATATCTGCCCAGAATCTTAGAATTCTCAAGATACAATTTTCAAAACACATGAAACTTAAGAAGTAGACCAAAGTGTGGATACTTCATTCCTTCTTAGAATGGGGAACCTTTGGTCTTACAAAGATTATATGCCCCAGTATAGGGGGATACCAGGGCCAGGAAGCAAGAATGGGTTGGTTGGGGAGCAGGTCAGGGGGAGAGTATAGGGGACTTTCAGGATAGCATTTGAAATGTAAATGAAGAAAATATCTAATAAAAAAATTGAAAAAAATTGACCTATTAATTGCATGTAATTTTACAAATTGTAATGCAGCTTATTTATGTATTTTCTTATTTTACTAAATGTCATCTTTTTGAAGTGAACAAAATTTTAGTCAAGACCTCTAAAGAAATAAAATTAGTAACATAAACTGATTTTCAACCAATTGGACACACAATTAAAGCTCTAAATTTTGTCGTCTTTCTCCTCAGGATGTGTGTGTGTGTGTGTGTGTGTGTGTGTGTGTGTGTGTGTGTGTTTAAGAGAAAGAAGGGAGAGAATATTTAAGAATGAAATTAAGCCCGTATCTATCATCTTCCAAAAAACTAAGTTCAAATGGATCAAAGGCTGAAAATTCAAAACCTGAAACTTCTAGAAAAAAAGCAAAGGCAGTATTCTAAACAATATAAGTGTAGAACAGACTTCTGGTTAGTAATTCAAGTGCCCAAAAGTTAAAGTCAACTATTACCTAGTGAAAAATCAGGAAACTAAAAACTTCCAAGATTGCTAAAGATAATAGGATGAGAAGAAACCCACAAACACAGAGAGAGTTTTNCCAGGTAAACGCCTAACANAGGATTANTATTCAGAACAAAGCACTCGATTAAAACAAAGAGTTAAAAAAATACAACAAACAAATCCAAATAGCTCATCACAAAAACTGGCTTGTTATCTGAAGAGTCCTCAAAACTAGAGATGAAAAATGGTAAGATATACNTTTAAACTTTATTCCTAGCAATTATAAAATGTAAATCAAAACAACATTGAGATTTTTTTTTCTTGCCACAGTTAGAGTGGCAAAGATCAATGAAACAACTGACCTCAAATGCTGGAGAGGATATGGGTTAAAGGGGACTCTCATCCACTGGTGGGAGGGTTGCAAACTAGTCTAGTCACTCTGGAAATCAGTGTGGAAAACCAAATAAAAATATGAAATAAATCTAACATATGACCCAACTGTTACATTCCTTCCATGAGCCCAAAAGATTTTATCAACCCCCTGATCCACAGATATTTTCTCATAATGTTCATTGAAAACAACATAAATGTCCTTTAACAGACATTTGGATAATGTTGCCCATAGATACTATAAAATATTATTCAGTTCTAAAGAAAAATAACATTTGAAGGCAATTGAAGGAACTAGTAAAGATCATATTGAGTGAGGTAACCCACACCCAGAAAGACAAACAGCACATATTCTCTCATCAGAAACTCCTAGTTCCAAATCCACATTCAAATATATAACCCAGAGTATCTGAAGAAACTATGAAGATAAAAAGGGCATAGAGGGAGCTATGGCTTAGTGGTTAAGAACACTGAGAGCACTAACTGCTCTTCTAGAGGTCCTAAGTTCAATTCCCAGCAAAGATATAGCAGCTCACAACCACCTATAATATAATACTATGCCCTTTCTGCTATGCAGGCTTACATACAAATATAACACTCAAACACATAAATAAATAACTCTAATGGAAAGGAAACAACATGTAGGAGAATATAAGTGATCCATGGGGGAAAAATATGTGTCTTAACTAGGTGTGGAGTGAGAGATATAGACAGAGATCAGAGAGTAAAATAACAGAAAGGGTGTCTGGAAAAGCCCCCAAGAAAACATGATTAACTATCTACCTATAAAAACTATATGTCTGTTTATGGATATATATTTTTTTCTATAATGTAATATTGTAGTGCCCCTAGCACTACAACAGACTACATTTCCCCCCTGATATCCCATCCCTACCTCCAACATGAGCATACACTCCCCTGAACACACCANCAAAGTGTTCAGTGAAACAGGCAACAAGCTCTCTGAAAATCCAGAGAGGAAACAGAAACCAAGAGCGTTTCAAAAGAATTACCCAAAACAAACCCAGAAATCAGTAGCTAGATAAAATACCATGGTCAAAGCCACACATTTTGGCTTACAGTTACAGGGGGCTAGATATTCACAATGACAGGGACAGCACAAGGATAGGAAACCTAAGCAGGAAGCTGAGAGATCACATCTCAACCTCGATTTACACATGTGAAGCAAACCATGATCTGGAGGTGAGGTGAGACTATGCACCAAAAACCAGCAACAGTGAATTACATCCTCCAGCAAGGCTCTACATTTTAAAAGTTCCATAACCTCCCCAAGTGTTCAAATCCATGAATCCATGGGGGAATTTCCCATTCATTCAAACCACCACATCTCTGTACCATTTTCAATTGATTCTCCATACTAATAACTTCCAAGAACCATTGGTGTTAAAAGTTTTGTGTATGATGTTTTAAAAATCNAACTAAGTATATAACTACTCCAAGTGCTGACCTTAACTCTCAGAGACTCCCCTCCATTCAGGAACCTGTCTACCTCTTGTTTTCACCAATTTATTTCAAAAGTGTGTTGATTTACGACTTTTGTTGTTCAAGTATTATAAAAACTTCATAAAATTGATGCCAGGTTTGAATATGATGTTTGAGGAAACTTGAATCCTTTTTCCAGGAATCGAGCATCATTCATATTTGACTCCAGAATAAACTATCTCTTATATCTCCTTTGAGATGAGAGTTGTGGTTTTGTATCATCTCTGGATGATCATTCCTTCACTCTCTTCTCTGAACTTTTTCTGTATAACTCCTTCTATGGGTATATTGTTCCTTCTTCTAAGAATAATGGAAGTATCCACACTTTGATCATCAGGCCTTGTATGCCTCTCAGAGGGAGAAGAAGCACCTAGTCTTCAGAGAGAATTGAAGTACCAGGGTTGGGNAGAAACCTGCTCAGAGGAGAAGGGGAGGGTGTACGGGGGGGTGGGGGGGAAGGAATGTAGGATGGAGTTACTGGGAAGGGGCAGTGAGTAGGATGCAAAGTGAATAATTAAAAAAATAAAGGAGGTACAAAGATAAATTGTGAAGCAGAGACTGAAGGAATGACCATCCAGAGATTGCTCTACATGGGGATCCATCCCATAAACAACCCCAAAACCAGGCACTATTGTGGATGCAAACAACAGCTTGTTGACAGGAGCCTGATCTAGCTGTCTGCTGAGAGGCTCTGTCAGTACCTGACAAATACAGAAGTGGATGCTCACAGCCATTCATTGGACAGAGTACAGGGTCCCCAATGAAGGAGCTAGAGAAAGTCCCCAAGGAGCTGATAGAGTTTGCAGCCCCATAGGAGGAACAATATGAACTAACCAGTACCCCCAGAGCTCCCTGGGACTAAACCACAACCAAAGAAAACACATGGTGGGACTCATGGCTCTAGCTGCATATGTAGCAGAGGGTGGCCTAGTCGGTCATCAATGGGAGGAGAGGCCCTTGGTCCTGTGAAGGTT
>NW_018392246.1:4325-6364 GCF_900095145.1 Mus pahari | reverse complement strand
AACAATATGAACTAACCAGTACCCCCAGAGCTCCCTGGGACTAAACCACAACCAAAGAAAACACGTGGGGGGGGGGGGGACTCATGGCTCTATCTGCATATGTAGCAGAAGATGGCCTAGTCAGTCATCAATGGGAGGAGAGGCCATTGGTCCTATGAAGGTTATATGTCCCAGGGTAGGGGAATGCCAGGGCCAGGAAGCAAGAGTGGGTTGGTTGATGAGCAGGGGAGGGGCAAGAGGATAGGAGGTTTTTGAAGGGGAACATGAAAGGGGATAACACTTGAAATGTAAATAAAGAAAATATCTATAAAAAAAAAGAAAAGGAAAAGAAAAAAATGCAATGGTACCTGAGCAGGTGCGCACACGTGCACACACACACTCACATACTCACAAACACACACACACACAAACACACACACACACACACACACACATACACACACACACACACACACACACTGTGGAATTAATTATGTGTTAGCCAACTACTCCTGCGTGTTATAGAGTGGTTGATATTGGAGAAAGCTCATTTTTCCATCTTCCAGAAGGTATAAGTTAGTTCAGCTGCAAAACTTTACCCTAGTGCCTAGGTTTTTATTCATGCATTTTTTAATGTAACAAAATAAACACAGTAAGATGAAACAATTACTATCACATCATAGTTGGACAAAACATACCAAAAAGGGAAAAAAAGCCCAAGAGAAGTCTCAGAAACAGAGACCTACTTGTTCACGCACTCAGGAATCCTATAAAAATAAAATAAAATAAAATGGAAGTCATAGATATAGGTAGAGGGCCTAGTGCAGACCTTGCAGACNTGTGCAGAACCTTTGCAGACCTGTGCAGACCATGTGCAGACCTGTGCAGACCCTGTGCAGTTACCTAGGCCGTTACATTTTACATAGGCCTTAACATTTCATATAGACGTTCCTATTTTAAATAAACCTTAAAAAGATCAAGAGGTGTTATGTAAAGAATAGATAAAATTAATGTAAATGTAACTTATTCTCCTGTTGTAATTACCACGTGGGAAACTTACTGCCTTCATTGGATAACCTAGGCCTAGTCCTGGAAGCCTCTGTATCAATCTAATCTAGGCTTAGAATGTTTTCATCCTCTAAGACTTGCTGCTGAATAAGCTCACCATTTTTATTCTTTCTGAAGTCAAGCTCAATGTTTCAACTCGACTGTTCTGGCTCAAAGTCCTCTCCCAGATGAGTTATTCAATCTGGCTTTTCTCTCAGACTCTGAGCTGCTCTGATGGGCTTCAAACTAACTCTAGCAATCTTTCCTAATCTTCTGACTCATTTTCAGTCTCTTGCTCATTCTCTCTTTACCTGTGTCTANCTGTTTCTCTCTTCAGTNTGTCTCTGTAAGACTCTCCCAGTAAAACTGCCTCCTTCTCATTCTCTGTGATGATTGGTTCTCTCTCTCAACTATACTGCTCTTCATAAACTCTACTGTATTCCTGTACTATACTCTCTTCTTCCTTTACTATCTCTCTCGTAAATACTTCCCTTTCCACTCTCTTCTCATGAAAGTGGGGCATGTTCTATTCTGTCAAATCTTTCACTGATTCATCACTTTTTCTGCCACTCAGTTAGACATCAGTTTCAAACACGGATGCTTCCTTCTACAAACTAATGTTACCATCCTGGTTGGGGAAAAAAAGGTGCATATTAAGGGTGTGTCTATATTCCTGAAAGAGGGATTAAAAGTGTATGCTAAGGGCTGATTCACACCTTAATTAGAAACAGATTCAAATATCCTCTGACAGAATCCAATGGCAAAGATCAACAAAACAAGTAACATCTCAATCTTGAAAGAATGTGGAGTAAAGGATACACTCATACATTCCTATTGGGAATGAAAATTTATTGAGCTGCTATGGAAAACAGTGTGGTGGATCCTCACAAAGAAATCTACCTCAATATCCAGCTTCAGAACTCTTGGGTATATACCTGTCGTAGTCAGGGTTTCTACTCTTGGACAAAACATCATGACCAAGAAGCAAATTGGGGAGGAAAGGGTTTATTCAG
>NW_018392246.1:0-1292 GCF_900095145.1 Mus pahari | reverse complement strand
AGCAGGCCTCAAAACAATCTATAGAAGCATAGAGGGTGCGTATAGAGTACCAGACTAGGGGACAAAATTACAAATAAATCTCTATCCTCATAGTTGCAAAATTTTTTGGACAAGGGGAACTGATCTACTCTCTTTTGAAGCCAGGGAGAATATGTGTTTGATGCCAGGGTTGACATTTATTGGCTCAGCAAACATTTTTTATGTAGTAGCTTTACACAAGATTTTAATTTACTAAATGCTCACTCTGTCAACAATCACTAAATAATATTCACTGAAAAACATGAACTCTTTGTGGCCTGTGTCCCATGGAATCTCTTTGCGTTATGCATAAACCTTATCATTCTTGGCCAAGTTCCAGCACATTTGCTTCAGACCCATGTCTGCTTCTATACTCAATTACTTTGTCCTCCATTGTAAAGCCCAGACGATCCTTTCCCCATACTCAGTGCACTTCAGGCCTTCTGTACACTACAGAGCTCGTCTCTGAGCTGTTTATGGGCAAATGTCTGGTCTCAGGGCAGGGATCAGGTACCTGTCCTGCAATGGTCATCCGTGTTTGCACATCTGTGTTGCATTTCACACAGGAACATCCCTGTACCATATATCTTTTGTTCTCTCATCTTGGCAATCTTTATGTCAGAGGGTACTGAGTCTCCTGTCAAGATGAGAGGGCTGTTTGCTGCACTGAAGCAAAAACACCAATGGAAATGAATAGAAAGTTGTTATGAATCAATAACAAGAGAACAAAGNCAGTATAAATAAATATATATATTTGCATATAGTCAACACAATCCATAGAAGCATAGAGGGTGGGTATAGAGTACCAGACTAGGGGGGCAAAAAACAAATAAATCTCTGTCAGCGTAGTTGCAAAATTTTTGCAAAANTATATAAAGATGTGGGGGTGGGGCTTGGAGCCAGGCAGAAGATTTGGTCATCTGTGTAACACAAGCTATGTGTCCTAGAGGGCTGCCAACTCAAGGTGCTCCTGCCCCAGCTTCTTACCTATTTGGATTATTAGAATGGATCAACATGCCTGGCGGAAGTGCAGTTCTTGATGCTATATACAAGGCAAGTCAGGAGCACTAAGAGCATTGGGAGAATCTCAGGGAAGCAGTAGAATAACGTCAGAAATATTTATTATTACCTCACACCAAAAATAAACATCCTTACAGTAATAACTATGAGATTGAGGATGTTTAATAATGTATGGCCCTTAGTATAGATAGTATACATTGCATACTATAGAAATATTTTTATTCTGAGGATAAATGATAAATATCACCTAAATT
>NW_018392245.1:0-16956 GCF_900095145.1 Mus pahari | reverse complement strand
ACTCTAAACTGCTGTCTACCATGAAGAAATCTCACTGTACTTGCATGGAGGCTCTGGAACATTTGACAAAGCAGTATTTGGGACAGTAGAAAATAATCATTACAATTTTTTCTCTTCACAATTACAGAACTGAAGATAAGAATGACAGTTAATAATACAAGGAAAGCCTAAACATTGGAAAAGGAAGAGAACATGACAAAATGCTTCAAAATTCATGCCTGAGGTGAATGGAGATAACTCATGTGTTCATGTGTGGCCAGTTCTAGACAAAACCTCTAGTCTTTAATCTTCCAATTCATATTTTGTCAGTGTTTTTCATAAGTATTTGATTAGATCATTCTTTTTGGTGAGAATCTCTTTCATGTTTCCATAAGGTGCTGTTTGTTGAAATTTCTTCTCTAACTCCTTTTCAGCCATGCTCAGCTGCCCCTGTACTCTGAGGAGGTCCTATTTGGCTGCTGCTAGGTTCTCCTCCAAAGATTTTTGGTTTTCTGTCTTGTCATAAGTGTCTTCTGAAATTCACTCCTAAGAGTCGCAACTGTGTTTTCCAAGTCATACAAGTCTTGGAACTTTAGAAAATCCTGTTGGTTTTCTTGATGGAGCTGTAAATCTTGAAGTACTCTTTCTAATTTTGACTTCTCATTCAGAGCATTTACAGCCTGTATTTCAATGGTCTTCAGCCTTGACTTTGGTTTTTCATTGTCTTATTGAAGTCTTAAAATTTCCTTCTTTAGGAGCTCTGTTGTTCCACCTTCATTAATTGGAACAAGTTTAGGCTTTGTGATATCTATGATGGGCTTTTTATTTGAAGATGCAAACTCTGCCTTTTCAAACTCAGCAGCTTGTTGTAATAATTGTCTGCTTTCAAGTTCAGAGAAGTATGTCTGTAGCTTTAGATAGCACTTCTCATCTTGTGAGAACAACTGCCGCAGGAGCAGGACATTGGTGTAAGTTGTATTGATGAGCTCAGACTGCACCTCACTGTGTACCACAGCCTGCAGCCCATTTAGGACTTCTGAAACCTCATCTATGGTGGAACTCTCCTTTACCAGCCTGCTGCCCTTGAGGTCTTGAAAGCAGGAATCTACCATTTTAAGTCTCGAGCCTCTTTCTGAAGAAGAAAAACACATGTAGTTAATGACCTCATTTTATGGTGCTCCTTTACACCCAAGTTATGGTGATGGAGGGATCAGACAGGCTTGAATTCTTTATATATTTTTTATATTAGCCCTCTATCGGATGGGGATTCATGAAGATTTTATTTTCTGAATCAGTAGGCTGCCGATTTGCCTCATTGAGTATGTTCTTTGCCTTACAGAATCTTGCCAGTTTTATGAGGTCCCATTTATGAATTCTTGATCTTAGAGCATGAGCCATTGGAGTTTTGTTTAGGAAATTTCCCCCTGTGCNAATGACTTCAAGGCTCTTTCCCACTTTCTCTTCTATTAGATTCAGTGTATCTGGTTTTATTTTGAGGTCCTTGATCCACTTGGACTTCAGCTATGTACAAGGTGACACATATGGGTCTATTTTCATTCTTCTCCATATATACACCCAGTTAGACCAGCACCATTTATTGAAGATGCTTTCTTTTATCCATTGTATGTTTTTGGCATCTTTTTCAAAGATTAAGTGACCGTAAATATGTAGTTTTATTTCTGGGTCTTCAAATCTATTCCATTGATCAACATGGTCTGTCTCTATACCAATACCATGCAGTTTTTATTACCATTGCTCTGTAGTAAAGCTTGAGGTCGGGGATGGTGATTCCCCTAGCTGTTCTTTTATTGTTAAGAATAGTTTTCACTCTTCTGGGTCTTTTGCCTTTCCGGATGAATTTGAGAATTGCTCTTTCCATATTGTTGAAGAATCGTGTTGGGATTTTGATGGGGATTGCATTGAATCTATAGATTGCCTTTGGTAGGATGGCCATTTTTCCTATGTTAATTCTGCCAATCCATGAGCTTGGAAGATCTCTCCAATTTCTGAGATCTTCTTCGATTTCCTTCTTGAGAGACTTGAAGTTCTTATCATACAGGTCTTTCACTTGTTTGGTTAGAGTTTACCCAAGATATTTTATACTATTTGTGGCTACTGTGAAGGGAATGTTTTCCCTAATTTCTCTCCCAGTCTGTCTGTCCTTTGTCTAAAGGGAGGCTACTGATTTATTTGAGTTAATTTACTATCTGGCCAATTTGCTGAAGTTGTTTATCAGCTGGAGAAGTTCTCTGGTAGAATTTTGGATGTCGCTTATGAATATTATCATTTCATCTGCAAATAGTGATCCCTTTATTTCTTCTTTACCAATTTGCTGGATCTTGTTTGTGTATCCAGTCTGTTTTCGTATATATTTTTATAGATGAGTTGAGTCCATTAACATTGAGAGATATTAAAGAGATGACTGCTGGTTCCTGACATGGTTGTTTTGTAGGTGGTTTTATGTGCTGTGGTTCTCTGCGTCTGACTCTGTGTGAGATGCTTACTTAGTACCCTGTCCTCTCATTGGTGCAGGGCTCTTCCCTGTGTTGTTTTCCTTCCAGGGTCCTCTGTAAGGCTGGACTGGTAGAGAGATACTGTTTGAGTTTGTTTTTGTCCTGGAATATTTTGTTTTCTCCATCTATGTGGATGGAGAGTTATACTGTGTCTAGTGCCTGGGCTGACATTTGTGTTCTCTTAGAGTCTGCATGACCTTTGACCAGGCTCTTCTGGCTTTCATAGTCTTTGTTCAGAAGTCGGGTGTAATTCTGATAGGTCTACCTTTGCATGTCACTTGGCCTTTTTCCCTTTCAGCTTTTAAATTTTTCTTTGCTCTATTCATTTTGTGTTTGATAAGTATGTGATGAGAAGATTTTTTTTCTTGATCCATTTATTTGGTGTTCTATCTGCTTCTTGTACCTTTATGTCCATCTCTTTCCTTAGATTGGAGATGTTTTCTATGACTTTGTTGAAGACATTTTCAGGTCCTTTGAACTGAGATCTTTGTTCTCTTCTCTTCTGATTATTCTTAGATTTGGTTGGTCTTTTCATTGTGTCCTGAATTTCCTGGATGCTATGAGTTAGGAGTTTTTTTGGTTTTTCAAAAATTTTTATTAGTTATTTTCTTCATATACATTTCAAGTGCTATCCCGAATGTCCCCTATACCCTCCCACGACCCTGCTCCCCCAACCCACCCACTCCTGCTTACTGGCCCTGGCATTCCCGTGTACTGGGGCATATAATCTTTGAAAGCCCAAGGACCTCTCCTCCCATTGATGGCTGACTAGGCCATCCTCTGCTATATATGCAACTAGAGACACAAGCTCTGGGGGTTACTGGTTAGTTCATATTTTTGCTCATCCTGTAGATTTGCAGACCCCTTTAGCTCCTTGGGTACTTTCTCTAGCTCCTTCGTTGGGGGCAGGTTAGGAGTTTTTTCTGTTTTGAGTTTTCTTTGACAGTTTTGTCAATCTCTTCTATAGTATCTTCTTCACCTGAAATTGTCTATTCCATCTCTTGTATTCTGTTGGTAATACTTACATCTGTGATTCCCGACCTCTTTCCTAGGGTTTCCATTTTCAGGTTTGCAGCCATTTGTGTTTTCATTATTGTTTCTACTTCCACTTCTACGTCTTGGATCACTTTATTCAATTCCTGCACCTGTTTACCTGTGTTTTCCTGTATTTCTTTCAGTGAGTTATTGATATTCTCCTTAAAGAACTCTATTTTCTCAATGAGATTGGATTTTAGGAAAGATTCCTGATTTTCAGGTGTGTTGTATTCAGGGCTTGCTGTGGTGGGAGAACTGGGTTTTGATGGTGCCCATGTATTTTGACTTCTGTTCCTTAGGGTCTTGCATTTGGCCTTTTGCCATCTGGATACTCCTGATTTTTGTTGATCTGGGTGACAGAATGGAGTCTGCCTCTTTTGTCCCTAGGTTGCTTTAGGTCTATTGGTAGGCTTGTGTCCATGGCTGTATCAGACCACCTGTGGTGCCTTCCAATTGGGGGCTCTTCCCTGGGGCAGGGAAGCTGTTGATCTGTTGCCCTGGCTGTAGTAGATCTCCTGGGAGGCCTTCAGACTGTTGGGTATTCCATGGAGCAGTCAAGCTGTGTCCAACTGTTCTAAGTGCAGCTGATCCTCAATTTCTTTGAGAGCAGTGGATCCTCAATTGCTCTGGGTGCAGTGGGTTCTCTGGCATGTATTGGGATATGGAGTCTTCAAGGTAGCAGACCAACTAGGGGTCTTCCCCAGAGACAAGGACCAGGCTTAAAGGGTGGGAGGGATGTGTGGAAGGGGAGTAGCATTTGGGAGGGTGGGTGTTTTGGTGGGTGATGGGTCTCGAGTCTACCAGGCTCCCAGCATCAACTTGTGGAGTTGGGGTGGCGGGGTGTGTGCTTACCAACGGCTCTGAGTGCAGCGATATCTGGGATGTATCTGGATATTCAGTCTTCTGGGGAGGAGACCAACTAGGGTTCTGTCCCAGCAGCAAGAATCAGGCAGAAGCTGTATCTTGTTTTCATTAGGAGATCACATGGATGTTTGGATTGAACAGTCTTTATGCAAGTGTGTGCATGACCTGATGGCCTTTGTGACTAGGTAGGGTATGCAATTAATTTTGCATGTTGAAGGTTATTTAAAACATACTCCTCCTCGGGCTGGGAAGGTGCCGGGCGACTGGAACCAGAAACGGGATCTTTCCCCAAAGCTGTGACGCTTCTTCAGTCTGCCCTCCCCCCAGCAGTTCACTGGAACAAAGATGGCTCTCCTGCAGGCTCAGGCCTTGAGATTCCTCCCGGGCACACACCCCTCCTCGGGTGGGCTAACACAGAAGTGGATGCTCACAATCAGCTATTGGATGGAACACAGGACCCCCAATGGAGGAGCTAGAGAAAGTACCCAAGGAGCTGTAGGGGGATGCAACCCGGTAGGTGCAACAACAATATGAACTAACCAGTACCCCCCTGAGCTCGTGTCTCTAGCTGCATATGTACCAGAAGATGGCCTAATCGGCCATCATAGGGAATAGAAGTCCCTTGGTCTTGTAATCTTTATATGACTCAGCACAGGGAAAGGCCAGGGTCAAGTAGCGGGAGTGGGTGTGTAGGGGAGCAGGGGCGGCCGGGGGGGGGGGATTGGGAACTTTCTGGATAGCATTTGAAATGTAAATAAAGAAAATTAAATAAAAAACATTATACTCAGAAGTATAATAATTATATTCATACCCAAGACCCTTCCCCTGTCAGAAGAATGGTCTCAGGAAATAACTTTTCTTATCATTTCCTCAGGGAGCAGTAGCTCAGCATTTAAATTCAATGATAGAACAATTCCTCAGTGAATTCAAAAATTTAAACAAGGAAGCTCACAGTAATAGCCACAGATGAGATAAAAATATGGAATTTGGTAGATGTATTATTTGGGAAAAATATGGAACATAATATAACTGTAGAGGTATATTGCTAAAGTAAGCTCTATATTCCTGTCAGGTTCACACACCTCCTCTGCCCCTGCCCAAGAGCTCTGGATTCAAGAATGAAAGAAACACACACACACACACACACACACACACACACACACACACACACTGACTTATTTTTTAATATGCCCTAAGCTAGCTTGATGTTTAGGGCACTACTGAACTTCCAAGTGTCTAACACAATCTCATCACAGACATCTCTAAATTAATACTTATCTAAATCTATGTACTAAATCTATATTTTATCTTTGCTGCCCTGGACCATGCTGGGTTTCTGCCAGCCCCTCAACCCCCATGCCCAGTGCCCCCTTGGTCTGCTTTCCCCTTGTACCTATAGGCCTTCTCAACCTCCTGCATTTCCCCTGATTCTCCTAACCCCTTGGCATGGTTCGTCTCCTACCCCCTTGTCATGGCTCTCCTGTGTTTCTTGCCCCCACCCTAAAAGTCCCACCTCTGTCTCTCTGCCCAGCCATTGGCTGATGGCAACTTTCTTTCCCAATTAGAACCAACTGGGGGAAGGCTTCCTTTAGCCTACGCCCAGGACACTGCAAAAAAGCTTTTGGGTAACATAATTAGTATGAGAACATAAGCTGCTACAAATAACATGTAAAATAATCTCTCTCTTTTTTAAAAAAAATATTTTTTATGTGCGTGTGTGTGTGTGTGTGTGTGTGTGTGTGTGTGTTTTACAGGTATAGTTATGGTACATGGATGGACATCCAAACATAAAATGCATAGTATAGTATAAGTCAGCTTTTGAGTATTTCACCATGGGTTCTGGTTATTCAACTCAGGTCAGCAGACTTGTATGACACTCTTAACACTAAACCATTTTGCCAACCCATTAACCTATTTGTAAATGTGGTCTTGAATTTGTATTAACACACTTGCCCATGTAGCAGCTTGTAGTTTCCCAGTATGGATTATGACCTCATTCTTCCCAGGTCTGTGACACACAGTGTTGCCATGGTTATGTGATTATATATGTTCATGTCTCAGTTCTGATACTCAGTATAGTAGAGACTTCTACGGAGATAC
Source organism: Mus pahari (assembly GCF_900095145.1). Classification (NCBI taxonomy): domain Eukaryota; kingdom Metazoa; phylum Chordata; class Mammalia; order Rodentia; family Muridae; genus Mus; species Mus pahari. The sequence continues at coordinate 10,465 of NW_018392245.1, read as the reverse complement.
TACTTGCTTCTCAATTTTGGTTGTGGTAAACGTTTAAAATGGGAAATAATTGTGTGTGTTCAGGTATGATATTCACCATTGAATGTTGTCCTTCAACTGGACTGGTTAATATTCTACTTTCTGTGAAATATATTTTGATTGTCCTGTAAAGCAATTTGACTTTACCTTTTGATATTTGTTGTTTAAAGAGTCTTTAAAGAAATAGAATTGATAGAATGAATACACACACACACACACACACATTGATAGAATGAATACACACACACACACACACACACGCGTGCGCGCACACACACACACACACACGAAAGGGGGATTTATATAATTGGCTTTTGGGGTACTGAGGCTTTGGACATGCACATTCTGTGAGTCTTGAATCAGTCTCCATAATGGCCATGAAGTCAGTTCAAGTTAAGGATACCTTTTATTGATATTTGTGAAGCCAAGAAGTGTTGATATTGTATTAAATGTACACCCTGGAATAGGGATGTTTAAAAACTTGAAATAGCATTCCAATATTGATGCGATGTATCATTTTAGTGACAGCTTAGATAGAGAGCTGGATTAAAGTACCCTAGTGGTCAAAGGGGCTCAGACCCTCCTAACCCACTCAAGTGTGGACTTATTGATCTGTATCTGTGCAGCCACCCCACACCATGAAGACAGATGGAAGGATGATTAACAAAGACATGTGTGTAGTTTACTTAGAGAGTGTACTACTGACATCATCTTCTACTGTTCAGCAACCTTACTGTTTTTTAAAGGATGAGTGGGTGAATGTAGTTAAGTTGTGTACCTGCTGTCAAATCTATTGTCTAGCATGCTGTGTGGACTATTGAGCTTAAATTCCCATTTGCTTAATGGCAAATGAAAATTCTGCATATTTCAGGTAGTGTGCATTGACATAGGTTTGAGAGGTTCCTTAGAATGTGTCAATCTTCCTGGGCTTCAGAATGGCCTGAAGACATGATAGAGGTTCTGTGTTACCTTATGATTTATTTTAGTGCTCATCCTGTCAAATGTGGTTGGTGCACATGTCCTTAGACATTACTCTCATTACTGAGAGAGGCCAAAAGTTTTGTCCCCCATTCCTCTCTTCTCCAAATTTCCCATCAGAAGGGATGGTCCAGAAATAGTTTGATCATGCTTGTCAATGAACTATATCCACTCAGTTCAGCCGTGTAGACTAAATCCATAGATCTTTGTGCTTATGAAGGAAAGATCTCTGCAAAATTACAAATTGTACCTTGAGCTGTTATGTTGTTTTTTTTTTTCCAGATAACATCCAGATGACAGTCCCAAGTGAAGGGACTGTCCGAAGACAAGGTTTGTCCATGCCACGGGAGGTAAGTTGGCCATCACATTTCCAAAGGTATTTCCAAGGGACTTCATAATCCCTCTATTTTTAGTAGGTATCATATTGTAATAATAAAAACAATCATGTACACACATGTATTAAGGTATTTACTTAGGAAGTGAATGAAATGAACTTGTACCAATTCACCCCCTGACTTGGTCACTGTGGGGAATGTTGTAGGAGACCTTTTTTTCCCCAAAGGTGCCCCTTTTTATAGTTAAATTTCTGCAATTTTTACTCAAAAAATAACAGTTGAAGCTGGAGCAATGGCACAGTGTTTAAGAGCACTTGTTGCTTTTCAAAGGACTCAGGTTTGATTCCTTTGGTTGTTTCACATTTTGCTGACTCAGCTTATATCAGACTACACTATCTCTCTGTTAAGGGTTCTGGACCCTACATTGTCACAAGGCAGAGAACCTTTATAACCATCTGTTCACAACCATCTGTAACTCTAGTACTAGAGCACTTCACACTGTTTGCTTACCTCTGTGGCCTCCTGCACACATGTGGTGCTGTCGTGGTTTGAATATGCTTGGCCTGTGGTAATGTGGCAATATTAGTAGGTGTGGCCGTGTTGGAATAGATGGGGCCTTGGTGGAGAAAGTGTGTGGCACTGTGTAGACATGCTTTGAGGTCTACAACTTCTCAAGTTCTGCCCAGTGTGGAAGAGACCCTCCTCTTGGGTGCCTGTGGAAGACAGCCTTTTTTGGCTGCCTTCAGATCAAGTTGTCAAACCCTCCATTCTTATAAAACCGTGTCTGCCTGGATGCTGTCCTGCTTCCCACCACTATGATAATGGACTGAACCTCTGAAAGTGTAAGACAACCCCAATTAAGTGGTGTTTTTTTGTAAGAGTTGCCATGGTCATGGTGTCTCTTCACAGCAATAAAACCCTGACTAAGATGCACATGCATATACTAAAGCACAGATACACACCAAATAAATATTTTCAAACGAAGCTGACTTATCATTTATGAAAAATTTGTATTTCCTGTAAGTGTTGTCTTTGGGCTCTCTTGCAGTACTCTATGATTTGGATGGTATGAGCAGGATTTTGAAGCTCTGCTGTGCTAGAAACTTTCTATGTCAATTATAGGAACATTGAGGTCACCCAGCCTTTAAAACGTGAAATTTAGTGTAGGTAATTGGAGCATGGAGGCACCCCTTTCTTAACAGAACATTTTGTGTGATCCTCTGGGACTTTCACATCATGCTCCCTGATGACACTTTCTTCCCTGTCCCTCCATGTCTCCCTTCCTGCCAAAAAAGTAAAAATAAATATAATAATAATGAAAAGCAAGTCCAACTTGTGTTATTTATATACTCACTGGAGCATGGTCAAACTCTGATGGCCCCTTATTTAGAACTGAGTCATTCCCCTAGTCATACTAGAAGCTATGAATTGTGGACAGCTACACTTCACCATTCCCATCACCCTTCTTAAAAGAGTTCAGTTCTTGAAATAGATTTCATTGTAAGAAGTGCATTTGCTGTTAGAATGGTTTTGTTGCCTAAACTGTCTAAAATTCTAATAAAATAACTTTCTAAAAAAAAAAAAAAGAGTTCAGTTCTGTCACTTCCTGTCTAGGCTGTTAGTTTTGGGTGAGGGTTGAGGTTGGGGTGAGAGCAGGGGTTGTCAGAGAAGCTTCCATGCCCCCCCCCCACCTGTGCATCTGTGGTCATCCATATCACAGCAAAGTAGCCTCTTTCTTCACAGCCAGGGGGCACAGCCAGGGGGCACACAGATAATGGGCCATGGAGGCTCTTCTTCTTCTTCTTTTTTTTTTTTTTTTTTAAAGATTTNTTTNTTTNTTTNTTATATGTAAGCACACTGTAGCTGTCTTCAGACACACCAGAAGAGGGTGTCAGATCTTGTTACGGATGGTTATGAGCCACCATGTGGTTGCTGGGATTCGAACTCTGGACCTTTGGAAGAGCAGTCGGGTGCTCTTACCCACTGAGCCATCTCACCAGCCCATGGAGGCTCTTCTTAAAGGGGACTCCTAAGAGCAGGTTGTTACAAAGTTTCTTTGCCATGTGACAGTGTAGCATCCAGAACCCTTAACAGGGTCATGGGGAGGTCTGATTTGAGTTGAATCAGGGAAAGTGTGAAAAATAGTTCTGTCACAGAGTATCTAAATCAGACTTGTGTGTTTTTTTTTTTTTTACAACAAAATCATATGACTAATACAGAATCTTTGTCTTGACTACTCTTTCCCATCCAAATTATCATTACCTAAATACTAAGATAGGAAGAAAACCATTTAGAAATGGAACTCCCTATGTTCTGGACCTAAGAGTTTCTTTTCTCTAAATTGTAGGTGGAGGCAACAGAGAAACGATATCGTATGTATTGTGGAGCTGTTTTCTTTTTTCTTTTTTTTATTAGATATTTTCTTCATTTACATTTCAAATGCTATCCTGAAAGTCACCTATACCCTCCCCTGCCCTGCTGCCCTACCCACTCACTCCCACTTCTTTGCCCTGGTATTCCCCTGTATGGGGCATATAAAGTTTGCAAGACCAAGGGGCTTCTCTTCCCAATGATGGCCAACTAGGCCATCTTCTGCTACATATGCAGCTAGAGACATGAGCTCTGGGGTTGTCGATTACCTCATATTGTTGTTCCACTTATAGGGTTGCAGACCCCTTCTGCTCCTTGGGTAATTTCTCTAGCTCCCCCTCTTAAGACCTATTTAAGATAAGAGTTGTATAAACACTGCCCATCTTGTGTCAGGTGTACAATTTCTATCACCAGCTGTCAGGGACTGGCAGGACTTTCATTCAAAGAACCCCCATCCTCCCCAAACCAACCTCCAAGTGATATCCCAAGTAACAAATTGTGCGCATGAGCACTCTGCATGCCTTTAGTTGTGATAACCATAGTTTGAGATCTTATGCACCGGAATGTATCTATATCTATATGTCTCCTAGGTAGAAATCCCAATCATTTAAACCCAGTTTCGTTTCGTTTCTTTTCTTTTCTTTTCTTTTCTTTTCTTTTCTTTTCTTTTCCTTTCCTTTCCTTTCTCCCTATCCTTCTTTCTTTCTCTTTCCTTCTTTCTTTCACTCATTCCTTCTTTTGTTCTCTTTCTTTCTTTCTTTCTTTCTTTCTTTCTTTCTTTCTTTCTTTCTTTCTTTCTTCTTTTTCTTTCTTTCCTTCTTTCTTTCTTCTCTTTCTTTCTTTCTCTTTCTTTTTAAAGATTTTTTTTTTGTTTATCTGATGTATGTGAGTACACTGTAACTGTCTTCAGACACAACAGAAAAAGGCCACAGATCCCATTACAGATGAATGTGACCCACCATGTGATTGCTAGGAATTGAACTGCGGACCTGTGGAAGAGCAGTCAGTGCTCTTAACTGCTGAGCCATCTCTCCAGTCCCTAAACCCTATTTCTAACATCAATTTTCTCAATGAAAAAAAAGTGCACACTTTCCCTACATTAGTTCAGTCCTCATCACAGCCTTGCATGCTGGTTCTATTTGTTTGTGTAGTGCTCCATAGAAGAAGTGACCAAGACACAGAGGTGAGTGAGTTCTACCTTCATAGGCCACGATCACCACTGTGTACACAGACATGGGCGCTGGTATCAGTATATGAGATCAAACTTCCACTGACTGCCTTTTCATGATTCCATCAGTCAATGTAGATGAATTTCAGCCATTAGATGCACCTGGTACAAGTCAGTCTGCAGAGATAGAAAACCATAACAAAATTTCACTTTAGCATCCATATGCCTGGGTGCAGACTTTGCACAAGTGTGAGAGACAGAGAGAACCCACATATGCTGGAAAAAAGGTTTTGTGGTAAAGTGCCTACCTGGGATGTAGGAGACCCTCAGTGTGGTCTTCAGTGCCACACAAATCTGAGTGGTAGTACTCACGCCCTTTATCTCAGCACCACAGTGGTAGAAGCAGGGGATCTGGAGTCCATGGTCATTTGCAGTCCTACATTTTCTGGTCATCCTGGGCTGTCCAATGAGACCATGCCTAACACCACCACCACCACGACCAACAACAAAACATGAAGCAAAATGACAAACAGAGAATGAATGAGGTGACCTGCCTAGTGAGAGCATTCATTGTAAAGATGGAAGATCCAGCAAGGAAAGACAAACTGCATGTGTGTCCCATCTTAATTTCATCTAGTTGTAACAGATCACAGTGAGAACTGGTGACAGACTTCAGCTTGTCATCATGAGCTCAAAGCATCACACATTTAGGGCCCGACTCCTATCAATACTGTTAGAAATCTAGTCACAAGCATTCTTTTAACTGTCGACATTTAAAGCTAGACTCTGCTTTAAACATATTCCCTCTTCTGATAGTCTCCATATTGACTAGGAAGTAAGAGCACAGGAAGCTCATCCATTCAGTGTATGTAGTCAGCACTGAAGACATAGCTGCACGTCATACCAGGGTGTGTCTGCATGTCCAGGCATCAACTAAGGAGGGTTTGAATTCCAGGGAAGCAAGGGAAGTTCTGCCCCTGGGTTGACAGTGAATGGAAACTCAGCTTGTGTAGTAGAAACTGGACTTCACTGAGGAAGGAGTGACCAGCACAGGCGCACACTCAGAGTGAGTGCGACCACTGCCCTTGGTCTTGGCAGGCCTGGCTGGCTAGAGAGATTGTTGCTAAGGGTAATGGTCACTGAGAGGCAGAATTCACACCCTCAGCGGATTGAGCCACAGTTGTCAAGGCATCTCGTCCTGTGAGTTTATTTTGTGAGTGTATTTAGAGTTAATCAGTTGAAAGATAGTGTTATTTCCCTGCCAACCACCAAGTGATAACTGGGTTAACATGATCTGGTTTCTGAGTCATTGTGGTAGATAGGATCACAAACCACTGATAGGCAGCTTGAGAGTGGTGGTGATTGGAGGCGTACACTTACACCCACAAGGCCCCTGGATTGCTTCTTTTGCAAACTCATATTCTGTGTCAGGGATTCGAAAGTAGAACATCCCTCTCCATCTTATTTTTTACTACTGTCAGGCAATTTGTTCACAATGACATAAAAGCAAGTACTCCAATAGCTTCAAGTGAAATATAACCAATGTAGGATAATGTAGTATAGTTTGCTCCTGCTGTGGCCCACTGGAGGTAATACTATATGTTCTCCATGATGTGTTAAACATCATGCTGAGATAAGAATGAAAAGCAAGCAATCACTGTCCAATGGCTAAAGGTCATGCAACCAACTCCTCTGCATGCAGCCTGTCTAAACTAGCTGCTGGGTTTTGTCCGTTCATTTCTTGTATTTAACAAATGTCTTGACGTTTCTGTGGTGCCAGTGCTTTTAATTGTACCTCTATTGTTAGGTATTTTCAGAATCATAAGGCTTATGAAGAGTCCTTAATTTCCAGTGCCCTAGTGCAAAGGGCAGAGAACGAAGGAATTGTCTAAACCTCACTGCATGCATGTGGTTCTTCAAGTGCCCTAGATCCTGGTCATCTGGGTTATCCTGAGTTGCCACACTGATTCATGCTGCTTTTCTGTTGTCACTCACCTTACCTATATTGACCACGAAATGTCTACACCAAGTGTACACTGATCTCTGGGATGATCCAGAAGGAAGCAATGAGATAAAATATTTAAACTCAGAGCAATGATTAACTGCCCTCCGTTATTTTTAAGCCATTAAGTTTGAACTCTCTTTGTCTGGCCTTCATTTCTTTTTTCAGGTAAGAAAAAAAGAATGTTGAGGGATGTCCATTCCTCAGGAGGAAGTGGAAAATTTACAAAGGGGTCTTCTGCAGATACAGGAAACTCTAGCAGTAGCAGTGAAGGTACTGTGAAACTCAGTAGCCAGTGAGTTGTTTGCTGCCGTTGTAAATGGTTTCGGATTCCCATCTGTAAAATGATCCTACCCATGTGTATTTTCTTTTTAACCTGCTTAGAAACACTCACGGAGGGAAAGCTAACAGCGTAAGGTAGTGGTAGGACATGGCGACATAGCTGATCTGATGGAGACAGTTCTCCGATTTTGGCTCCTTCTTTTCAGGTGTGTGAAGCTGACAGTGAAGATTAACCAACACAAGTCACCACTTACTACTTGATACCCAAACACATTGCTGTTAAATTCAAATCATAATCTTTTAATTTATTTATTTATTGATTGATTTATTATTTTCTTTATTTACATTTCAAATGCTATCCTGAAAGTTCCCTATACCCCACCCCCTCCGCTCCTCCCCTACCCATCCACTCCCACTACTTGGCCCTGCCCTTCCCCTGTGCTGGGTCATATAAAGTTTACAAGACCAATGGGCCTCTCTTCCCAATGATGGCTGATTAGACCATTTTCTGCTACATATACAGCTAGAGACNCNAGCTCAGGGGGTACTGGTTAGTTCATATTGTTGTTGCACCTACAGGGTTGCAGCCCCCTACAACTCCTTGNGTACTTTCTCTAGCTCCTCCATTGGGGGCCCTGTGTTCCATCCAATAGCTGACTGTGAGCATCCACTTCTGTGTTTGCCAGGCACGTGCATAGCCTCACAAGAGGTCGATATATCAGGGACCCTTCAGCAGAACCTTGTTGGCATGTGCATTAGTATCTGGGTTTGGTGGCTGATGATGGGATGGATTTCCGGTTGGGGTAGTCTCTGGATAGTCCATCCTTTCATCTTAGCTCTAAATTTTGTCTCTGTACCTATATACTTTCATGGGATTGCTTGTCCCCAAGATCTCACTTTAATATCATATTATACAAAAGTCCCATGGTCTTCAAATAATTCTAACCCTTTGAAAGTTCCTGTTCTTAGAAATCTAAAGTCCTTTAACCACAAGCTCTTCTTTTATATGTAAAAGAATTCACATACCTTGTGTGGCTTAGAAGGAAGAAACTTAGAATAAAAACACAGTATGAACCCCATAGTTGAAGACACACAAAATGCTCAACATCTGTAACTCACTCATCTCCTGTATCCCGGGTAAGTTGTACCTGTGGGGTTCTATGAGCAGTAGCATGCCTTGTCTTTAGACAAGACAGCTCCACTTCACACCTGATAGTAACCCCAATAGAGTCTCTGCTGCTGTATGAACCAACTCAGGCCCACACTGTCTGCCTTTCAGCATAATCTTATAACCTGCAACACACCTATGAAGCTCTGCGGACTCAATGGGTCAAGTCGAGTTCCAGATGCTTCCACAATCCTCAAAATAAACTAGTCAGTTGGATCACAACAACACATAAATTTTCCTGTCTCCCATTTCTGTACGTTTCCTTTTTGTTTCAATAACAAAACAGCAGCAGCAAAAGGAACTTATGGGAGAAAGAGTGCATCTTGTCTTGCAGTCCCATATGTAGAACCTGTAATGGTAGGAAAATCTTGGGATCAGAAAAGCCAGAACAGGAAGTTGAGCTATCAAATCTTCAAGCAGATGCAGAAATTAGAACAGGCCTGCAAGTCGGGTGAGGCTATCCACTTTGAAAACATACTCCCAGTGATGCACTTTGGTCAGGAAGACTTCCACACTGTAACATTCTAGAACCTTCCTAAAATACCACCACCAACTGGGGACCCAACTGTTTAAATACATCGGCTTTTGAGATACATTTCTTACCGAAACCAACATATTCTGCAGCTGTTCCCTTTTTCCCATGGCAAAGTGATATTGAACAAGGCATGAAAGTCCCGCGATTCTACTGATGGTATTTAGGTGGCACATTGTTTACATTATGTGTTAATAATAACTGTATATTTTCTGGTATCTCCTCTGTGTATAAGATGACGATATCTTGAAAATTCTTTTGATATGTGAAGTGTTAATTTCCCTAACATACACGGACAAGTACAAACATGGGACTTAAATGCATTTAAATTACTACTGTGGTCCTCACTGAATGATAAAACCAAAAGGAAAGCTGAGATTGATATTTTGCAATGCATGTTTAATCCACTACAGGTACCGATATGGGAGTCACTCTCTCCACTTACTTTCTTCTAGATACTGATGATGTGGGTGGCAGGGACGATCTCACCAGTCCAAGTGATACATCTCTGGACAGCCTAATTTGGGAGAAATATCATAGCGGTAGGTAATGACATGCATGGTCATATGGGATTGTCTAGGCACAGTCATGTTATTCTTTCTCCATGGCTTATAGTCAATTTAAGAGTCTTCCAAATAGGCAGAACCAAGGATGAGGGTGTGTTGGTAAATCATTCTTTATGCTCTTCTCAATGCTTTGACCAAATAATTTATTATTCCGTCTTATTCTTTCACTCTTTGTAAGAAGAAAATGTATTCTTTAGACAAAGAAATGGCCATGTCATCTAGTCCAGAGTTTAATGTAGTTTGTTACAGTCATCTAATAATTGAGCCAACCTTGTTTCCTTCCCATGTCTCCTTCCTGCTGGTGTATTCATCAATAAGTATTTTAGTTATTTTCTTTGTCCTACATCTTGTCAAAGTTCCATGTTAGAATTTGATTTCTGCTAGTATGATAAACATATTGACCCAAAGTACCTTTTAGGAAAAGGCCCATTTCATCTTTGAGTTACAGTACACTACCAAGGAAAGTGAAGTCGGGGGGTCAGGACAGCAAGCTGGAGGCAGGAACATTAGCAGAGATCATCAAGGAATGCTGCTTACTGATTCGCTCTTTCTGGTCTGCTCAGTCACTATCTTTTACCGAAGACTGCCACATTTGCCTAAGGATTAACACTACCCATAGTGGTCTGGACCCTCCTATGTCAATTAACAATAAAGTATTTGCCCATAGTCATATTCACAAGCCAATCTGATGGAAGAAACTCCTAAGGTTCGATTCCATCTCCAAAGTAGATGATGAGGATTAAATGGCACTGTTCAATCTTGCCAGCCTGACATATCGAAATGCACAGAAGGATGCCACTGTTGAATCAACGCCCTGCCTGGCTTTCTGCATAGTCTCATGTTGATATAAAATAGTGTACAGTGTTAAAATTCAAATAATGCCAACCATTTAAAAATTCAAGTTGTCCTAAAACTTCCAACCTCTTAACTTTACTTTCCTGTGAAAACTCAACTTTTATTTGCTCTTAGTGCAAAGAAGCAATAAGAAGGCCACAGTGAAAAGAAAGGAAAGCTTTCCTGCCCAGGAGGGGTGTTCGCCTGGCGGC
>NW_018392244.1:1809-16627 GCF_900095145.1 Mus pahari | reverse complement strand
CCCCTCTCCAGTCCGCTCTTTCCCCGGCAGTGCAGCGGAGCAAAGATCAAATTAAATTCTTAAAGTGCAAACCATTATGATAAAATGGGATTACAAAGAAAACATTCAGTGACAAATTATTTCTTGATATGTGAAAAACATTAAAATTAGTTCTTTATAATTTAAATGAAATATATTTAAGAAGATATAGATGATAAATTCAGGAAAATTAATGAACCATCTACAGGAAAATTAATGAACGGAAGGTAATGCTCTAATAAAATGTCCTAGATGCTTGAATTAAGCTGCAATTGAATCAAAACTGAGGATAGGCATTATAGTTCTGTACCCATTCAGTGTTTGAAAACTCCAAAAAATCACCAAGGAGCCGATTCTGATGCAATCACACTAGGGTCTTTTATTTACAAGGACATACCATTATCACTGACACATGAGGAGAGATAGGTTACCATGACCCAAACCCAGATTATGGCCAACATTTATAGAGACAAGCAACAAGAAAGGATACTTTCTAACCTGGCATGCATTTGATTGTGGGGCCATTTTAAATTTTATTGTCCTTTAACATAATGGGCTCATCCTGGGGGCCAAAACACAAATTTAACTTCTGCTTTCCTCCTGATTTTTTGTTGTTAAGGAGTGAAGTACAAAGGGCAGGCATGTAATCTGGAGGTGCAGAATTGTTGGGAAGTAACCTGGAAACTGGTGCTAGGTGCCTGCTTGTTAACTTGAATTCAACCTTAGGTCAGTTTCTCTAAGATAGAGGCTGATCCCAAAAGACATAGTCTCTCAATGGCTACAGGTTCATGGACGGAGGAATATTCTGAGACTAGTAACAGAGATGCTGCCTGAAACCACACTGCTCTGCCCCAGTGTGCAAGTTGCTGAATAGCTGCTACTCCTATATGATGCATGAGCAGAGCTGCAGGAACTGCCTAGCAACACAGTACCTGTGCATGAAACACCTGGACATCTGCAAGCAGTTGGATGGAAAGTTCCTGTACTGTTCAGACAGTAGCAGGAAAATTATAAAAAATTTTTATGAGATACTTTATTTATATTTCAAATATTATCCACTTTCCTATTTTCCCCTATCCTTTCTCCCTCCACCTGCTCACCATCCCACACACTCCTACTTCCTGGTCCTGGCATTCCACTATAATGGGGCATAGAACCTTCACAGGACCAAGGGCCTCTCCTCCCATTGATGAACATCTAGGCCATTTTCTGCTACATATGCAGCAAGAACCATGAGTCCCACCATGCATTTTCTTTGGTTGGTGGTTTAGTCCAAAGGAGCTCTGAGGGTATATGTTAGTTCATATTGATGTTCCTCCTATGGGGCTGCAAACCCCTTCAGTTCCTTGGNTACTTTCTCTAGCTCCTTCATTGAGGACCTTGTGCTTTGTCCAATGGATGGCTGTGAGCTTCCACTTCTGTATTTGTCAGGCTCTGTCAAAGCCTCTTAAGAGACAGCTATATCAGGCTCCTGTCAGCAAGCTCTTGTTGGCATCCATAATAGTGTCTGGTTTTGGTGGTTATTTATGGGATGTATCTCCAGGTGGAGCAGTCTCTGGATGGTCATTCTTTCAGTCTCTGCTCTGAGGTTTGTCTCTGTAACTCCTTCCATGGGTATTTTGTTTCCCCTTCTAAGAAGGACTGAAGTATCCACACTTTGGTCTTTCTTCTTCTTGAGTTTTATGTGCTTTGCAAACTGTATCTTGAGTACTCTGATCTTCTGGGCTAAAATCCATTTATCAGTTAGTATGTGTCACATGTGTTCTTTTGTGATTGGATTTCCTCACTTAGGATGATATCCTCCAGATCCATCCATGTGTCTAAGAATTTTATAAATTCATTGTTTTTAATAGGTATGTAGTACTTTGTTGTGTAAATGTTCCACCTTTTCTGTATCCATTCTTCTGTTGAGGGGCATCTGGATTCTTTCCAGCTTCTGGCTCTCAATGATAAAAGAACCTTTGATGGAATCACATTCCCTGACCTCAAGCTATACACAGTAATTGTGATAAAAACTGCATGGTATTGGTACAGTGACATACAGGTAGATACATGGAATAGAACTGAAGACTCAGAAATGAACCCACACATCTCTGGTCACTTGATCTTTGAGGTAAAAGCATACAGTGGAAAAAAGACAGCATTTTAAACAAATGATACTGTTTCAACTGACAGCATGGGGAAGAATTCAAATTGATACATTCTTATCTCCAGTCTAAGTGCGCAAGAAACTCCACATAAAACCAGAGACACTGAAACTTATAAAGCATAGAGTGGGAAAGACCCTCAAACATATGGGCACAGGGGAAACATTCCTGAACAGAAGACCAATGGCTTGTGTTGTAAGATCAAGACTGAACAAATGGGACCTCATAAAATTGCAAAGCTTCTGTAAGGCAAAGGACACTGTCAATAAGACAAAACAGTACCCAACAGTTTGGGGAAAGATCTTTACCAATCCTAATCCAATAGAGAGGTAACATCCAATATATGCATAGAACTCAAGAAGTTAGACTCCAGAAAACCAAATAACCATATTACAAATGGGATACAGAGCTAAACAAAGATTCTCAACTGAGGAATATTGAATGACTGAGAAGCACCTAAAAAATTGTTCAACATCCTTAGGCATCAGGGAAATGCAAATCAAAAACAACCTGAGATTCCACCTCACACCAGTCAGAATGGCTAAGACCAAAAACTCAGGTGACAGCAGATGCTGCAGAGGATATGGAGAAAGAGGAACACTGCTCCATTGTTGGTGGAGTTGTAAGTGGGTACAACTACTCTGGAAATCAGTTTGGCAGTTCCTTAGAAAATTGGATATAGTTCTACCTGTTGACCCAGCTATGTAACTCTTGGGCATATACCCAAAAGATGCTCTACCTAAGGACAATGACACATGCTCTACTATGTTCATAGGGGTCTCATTTTTAATAGCCATAAGATGGAAATAACCCAGATGTTCATCATCGGAAGAATAAATACAGAAAATATGGTTCATTTAAACAATGGAATATTATTCAGCCATTAAAAACAATGACTTCACAGATTTTGCAGGCAAATGGATTTAACTAGAAAATATCATCTTGAGTGAGGTAATCCGATCCAAAACAACAGGAATGGTACATACTCACTGACAAGTGAATATTACCCCAAAAGTACAGAATACCAAGTATATTACCCACAAACCAAAAGAAATTTAACACGCAGAAAGGTCCAAGTGAGTATGTTTGAATCACACTTAGATAAACGGGTAAGAAAATAATCGCTGTAGGCAGAGGGAGGAAGGAGCCTGAATGAGAGGGTGAAGGGAGTGGAAAAGGGGGAAAAGATCATGTATGGGGGTGGATACAGGAGAGAAGCCCAGAGAGTCAGGAGAATGAATAGACATATGCAGTCTCAGAAGGTAGGAGGTGTGGGGACCCTCTAGTAAGTACCAGAGGCCTGGGAGATGAGAGACTCTCAGGCCTCAATTGGGTGGCCTTAGGTAAAATGCCCAATACTTGGCAGAGAGAACTCAAAGAATTCACCTCCAGTAGATAGAAAGGGTCTCAATTGGAGAGATACTGGGTTGCTAACTCAGAATCAAAATTTTGACAGAGAATTGTTCCTGTCTAAATAAAAGTTGCAGGGACAAAATTTGAGGAGGCTGAAGGAATGGTGATTCAATGACAGACCCAACTTGGGATCCATCTCATGGGGTCAGGGCGCACCAAGGCCTGACACTATTACTGATGCTATGATGTGCTTACAGACAGGAGCCTACCATGGCTGTCCTCTGACAGGCCCATGAAGCAGCTGACTGAGATAGAGGCAGATATTTACATCCAACCATTGGACTGAAGTCTGCGACTCCTATGGTTGAATTATAGGAAGGACTGAAAAACCAAAAGGGTGGTAGGAAGAACAGCAGTCTTAACTAACCAGAATAAAAGAGAGCTCCTAGAGATTAAGCCACCATCTAGGCAGCATACATAGACTGGTCTAAGGCTCCCAGCACATATATTGCAGAGTACTGCCTGGTCTGGCTGGCCTCAGTGGGAGAAGATGCAGCTAATCATTGAGAGCTGTGATGTCCCAGGGAAAGGGGCCTGGTGGGGGTAGCACCTTCCTGGAGGCAAGTGAGGGAAGGAAAAATGGAATGACGAACTATGAGAGGGGTGATTACAAGAGGAGCAATAGCTGGAATACAAATAAATAAATTTTTAAAAAGACAAATATTTACACATAGAATATGAATAATGTTTTGGATAGTATTAAATGTTTATATTTGCCAGAACTGGAGAAGGAAGTGGCATAGTTATATCTAAAAGAAAGAAAGAAAGAAAGAAAGAAAGAAAGAAAGAAAGAAAGAAAGAAAGGAAAAGGAAAGAAAGAAAGAAAGAAAGAAAGAAAGAAAGGAAAAGAAAAGAAAAGAAAAGAAAGAAAGAAAGAAAGGAAAAGAAAAGAAAAGAAAAGAAAGAATGAAAGAAAGAAAGAAAGAAAGAAAGAAAGAAAGAAAGAAAGAAAGAAAGAAAGAAAGAAAGAAAGCAAGCCTGCCTGCCTGCAAATTAACTTGGGTAATATCAAGGACCAACACCACAATGATGTGACTACCTGAGACCTTCTTTATCCATTCTTCAGTTGAGGGTCATCTAGTTTGTTTCCAGTTTGTGGCTATTATAAATAAATCTGCTATGAACATAGTGGAGCATATGTCTTTGAGAGATGCTGGAGTGTCTTTTGTTTAAATGCCTAGGAGTGGTATAGTATAGTTTTGAGGTAGAACTATTTCCTGTTTTCTGAGAAACAGCCAAATTGATTTACAAAGTGGTTGAACAAGTTTGCATTACCATTAATAATTAAGGAGTGTTCTACTTCATTAAAATCTTCACCAGCCTGTGCCTATTTCATTCACATCTTCACCATTTTGAAGGAATTGTGATAGTGGGGATATGGGGAGGGGGGGTGGAAGAGAAGACATTCAGAGGTAGACTTGAACAAAGTATATAAGCATGAATAAAAATATAAAATAATAAGATGTAAACAGTCAACTTTGACCTCTGAAAATGTATGCTTCCTAGGTGTGATATAGTCATCATTTTATTTATTAGTTTTATTAATTTATTTTAACATTTAATAACATAAACTGTCAAATGGAACATTAGTAATACTGATATTATAGCACAGAGGTGTAGCTAGTTAGGAAATTTCTTCTTAGTTTGTGAGCCTGGGTACCAGGGGTTTTCCATGGAGATCTGTCCAAGCCAGGTGGGAAGTTTCTAGTGAAGGTCTCTGCCATCCTTTCCAGGTCCTTCTTAACTCCAAAACTCTCTGAACTGAGTCGGGTCTGGCTGGGCTGACTAAAATCTGGCAATTCATTGAGGAGTTCAGCTGGACCTTGGGTGGCTCTTCGGTAGAGAAGATCTCTTCCCAAGTGTTACATACAGCTCTTGGAACAAAAGACTCAGATGATGGAATAGTTCTCTCAAACATTTAATTCCATGGATAGGATTTATATACAGTGGTATATAAATTTGGGGGTGATTCAGTGTTCGACAAATCAGGTACCTCTTATTGTCTTGGACTAAGAGTTTGGGGAAAACCTTATTTGCATGTGGAAAGGCTTGGTGCTGTTCCTGTGTGGCTGATAGCCATACCTCTCCTGTAGGGGCTGTGGGGACAGTAACTTCAACAGGAGTCAGGGGTCCATGAGACATGGTCGAATGCCTGCAGTCCCATGTAGGGGAATCATCACCACTGGGTCCCGGGCTTCAAAAATCTAGCCTCTATTGGAAACCAGGCTGTCTGCACATAGCCTGTTGCCCCACATTGGTTGATTTGGTATTTTATAGATGCTAGGAAAGAGGAACAGTCATATTTTTATAGGTATGCAGACTCTGCGTTCTTTTAACTCTTTGAGTCTATTTAGTGAGGCTGGAAATTTCTGATGCTGAAATCTTGGAGGATTCCTGAAGATCTGATAATCTTCAGTCCATATTGAAATCTTAGTGAATTCAAATACTGGTGAAGGAATGCTTCAAGAACAGGATATGTTAACTTACTAGCAAGAGTGAGGATAAGCAGGCAAAAAACAGTTTTCTTTTTCCATGTTCACTGTAGGTTGCTACCAGAAGGTGTGTCCTAGAATATGCTAACAAAATGGAGCAATAAAATGACTCCTAATGGCACACTGTTATAACTCTAGCTCTCAGTGCTTCACTCAACCCACATCAGAGAAGCATCTTCTTGAAGTAGATGACAGTCAACACAGAGACCCACAGCTTGTCAATGTGAGAAACTTTTAAACACTCAATACTCTGTAGGATATCTTTGCCAAGTCTGTCTGCTTGGGGTTCAGGAATCTGCTTGGAAAAGGAGACAGAAAGACTAGGCATGACATAGCAGGAATGAAGCATATAGTAATTCAGAGAATGTGGCAGAACACACTCATTCCTTTACAGATTCATGCCACGTGGAGGCCCAGCACTTAAAGTTGGAAGTGTCCATGCAAGCATACCCTTAACCTAGATTTGATCTGCATGGAACTGATCTTGGGTAGTAATCTAAAGCCTACAAATGTTTTTGACTTTTAAACACTTCTCAGAGTTGTAAAGGCCTTTGACAAGCATCTTGCTGCTACCAGCAGTTAAATCATAGCTTATTTAAATTGTATATGCTAATTTTTGAAGTTGGTATGTCATTTTAGAGTTGTTATCTCCAGGTTATAACTAAACCACCTCCCATTTATGCACTTCATCATTTACCTACTTAATTCTTACAGCAAGATAACATATTCATTAAAGACAAAAAAATGTCTACCAACTAAGAGTGACCCATCAAGTACATCTTCAGGCTCCTGACATGAGAGTAATGTCTAAATGCAAGAGAAAAAGATGTAATAATCCTTTAATCTAGCCATGGTATGATCCCATCTATCATTATCAGTAGACTGTCTGAAAATCTTTGTCCATGAGGCATGTTCCTCCTCTGGCTGGAACTGTCTATCCCAGGGTTTAAGGCTTTTCTTCTCATAGCAAGCGATTCCTCAGGAAATTCTAATTTCTTGCAGTCCATTCCTGACAGCTGAAGACAAGAACCCAAGTTCCTCTGTAAAACATATTTTCATCTGTTAAACAGGCCGGTTATAGTAATAGAGTTTTGGTAAAAAATGGTCTCCAACACTAATGTAAAGTCCTATTTTCCAGTGGGGCAATTTTGAGAGCTGGTACAATCTTTTAAGAGAATTGAGTCTGAGAGACATTGCATCATTAGGTATGTGCCCATTAGGGGGATACTAAGATCCTAGTGATTTTCCTGTCTTACACTCCTTTCCTTCCCTGCTACAAGTAAATGAGTGATTTTGTTCTACCATATACTGCTTCTATGACCTGCAGTCTCCCCTACAGGGCCTAAAACAATAAAGCCAACTTAACTTAATAGACTGACATGTCCAAAACAGTCAGCCACAAAGAAGCTTATTGGTCTTTTTGTTTATGTTTTCAGGTACCGCTTTAGACATGTTCCACCTTTGTAAAACTACAATCTTCTAAGTATGATTTTTCACACAATATGAGTTGCATTTTATCTTTTCAATTTGTTGTATTAGTCTTATCTTCACAGCTATATCAGAAGCTTTTTAAAAGTTTGAATCCTAGTTTAAGACATGATTACTGTAAGAAACTGAATTGGGCATTCTTGAGGAAATATTCAGACCATGCTCCACTTCCTTCTATCCCTAGAAAAAGAATTGACAGACCCTTCATGCAAATAAGAACACTCAAACTTTAGTGGTAAAAATCAGCCCAGCCCCTATCCCAATCAACTACAAAATAAAATCTGTGCTCTTGCATCTGTATGCACATATGTTAGACTATACAGATTCACATGGTATAGTACTTTCTAACACTATAGAAACTTATAGAAGTCAGAAACCCTTTTTACTTGAGAATTTGGAGGTTGTCTGTTAGACTCCCTGTCTTCATGTTTTACTGCTGTGAACACACACCATTACCAAGGCAACTCTTTTTGTTTTTTGGCTTTTCTTTTGTTGTATTTTTTTTATTTTTACTTATTTTTGATATTATTATTATTATTATTATTATTATTATTTTGTTTTTTTCGAGACAAGGTTTCTCTATATAACCCTGGATGTCCTGGAACTCACTCTGTAGACCAGGCTGATCTCGAACTCAGAAATCCGCCTGCCTGTGTCTCCCAAGTGCTGGGATTAAAGGCTTGCGCCACCATGCCCGGCTTATTATTATTATTATTATTATTATTATTATTATTATTATTATTTGGTTTTTCAAGACAGGGTTTCTCTGTATAGCCCTAGTTGTCCAAGAACTCACTTTGTAGACCAAGCTTGCCTCAAACTCAGAATTCTGCCTGCCTCTGCCTCCCAAGTGCTGGGATTATTTTTTTATTAGATATTTTCTTTATTTACATTTCAAATGTTATCCCGTTTCCTAGTTACCCCTCTGAAAATCCCCTATCCCCTCCCCCTCTCCCTGCTTCCCAACCCACCCACTCCCATTCCTAGTCCTGGCATTCCCCTATACTGTGGCATAGAGCCTTCACAGGACCAAGGACCTGTCCTCCTATTGATGACCAACTAGGTCATCCTCTGCCACATAAGCAACTAGAGACACAAGCTCTGGGGGTACTGGTTAGTTCATATTGTTGTTCCTCCTATGGAGCTGAAGACCCCTTCAGCTCCCTAGGTACTTTGTCTTCTTCATTGGGGGCCCTGTGCTCCATCCAATGGATGACTATGAGCATTCACTTCTGTATTTGCCAGGCACTGGCAGAGCCTCACAGGAGACAGGCTCCTGTCAGCAGGCTCTTGTTGGCATCCAATAGGGGACTAATGTCCAGTATATACAAAGAACTCAAGAAGCTGGACTCCAGAAAATCAAATAATCCTATTTAAAAAATGGGATACAGAGCTAAACAAAGAATTCTCAACTGAGGAATACCACATGGCTGAGAAACACCTGAAAAAAAAAATGTTCAACATCCTTAATTATGAGGGAAATCCAAATCAAAACAACCCCGTGATTCCACCTCACAGTAGTGAGAATGGATAAGATCAAAAATTCAGGTGAAAGCAGATGCTGGCAAGAATGTGGAGAAAAAGGAACACTCCTCCATTGCTGGTGGGATTTCAAGCTGGTACAACCACTCTGGAAATCAGTTTGGAGGTTCCTTAGAAAATTGTACATAGTACTACTGGAAGATCCAGCAATACCACTCCTGGGCATATACCCAGAATTTATTCCAATTTGTAATAAGGACAAATGCTACACTATGTTCATAGCAGCCTTACTGATAATAGCTCAAAGCTGGAAAGAGCCCAGATGTCCCTCAACAGAAGAACGGATACAGAAAATGGGGTACATTTACACAATGGAGTACTACTCAGCTATTAAAAACAATGAATTTATGAAATCTTAGACAAATGGATGGATCTGGAAGATATCATCCTGAGTGAGGTAACCCAATCACAAAAGAGCACTCATTATATGTACTCACTGATAAGTGGATATTAGCCCAGAAACCTAGAATACCCAAGATACAATTTGCAAAACACATGAAACTCAGGAAGAATGAAGACCAGTGTGGATACTTCATTCCTTCTTACAATGGGGAACAAAATTCCCATGGAAGGCGTTACAGAGACAAATTTCAGAGCAGATCATGAAGGAACAACCATCTAGAGACTGCCCCACTTGGGGATCCAACCCATAAACAACCACCAAGGTAACTCTTATAAGGACAAATTTTAATTGGGGCTGGCTTACAGGTTCAGAGGTTCAGTCCAGTATCAAGGTAGGGAACATGGCAGCACCCAGGCCGGTATGGTTCTGGAGGAGTTGAGAGTTCTACATCTTCATCTGAAGGCTACTAACAGAATACTGACTTCCAGAGAGCTAGGATGAAGATTTCAAATCCACACCCACAGTGACACACCTACTCCAGCAAGGCTGTACCTCCAAATACCTCACCCTGGGCCAAGCATATTCAAACAATGGTGTTCCCCTACTATGTTACTCATGGAAACTTTCTCTGTTTTGCTTCTATTAGACTGTGAAGAGAAAGTTCTACCCCCATCATCCTGTTTGTAATATAATAATCTATCTCTAACTCTTCTTCTATATCAAGACCTGAGCATTCACAACTGATGATTGTGAAAGTCTCTAAATAAAGCTCTATCTGTGGCAGAAGTTTGTGTCTGCTCCTTTCTCAAACCCACATTTTGTTCTAAACTCTCATCTCATGTCTTTTATATATTCATCTTTGTAATGTTTAGGTAGACAGCATGCATAATACTCTTTGTTGTGTTGCAGTAAATCTCTCCAACCCAAATATGCACCAGTAATGAAAACATGGCTCAGTTAATATGATTACATGTTGTGCACCTAGATTGGGCAGATCTACTGCTAGACTACCATCTTCCACATCTATGAGACTCCTTAGAACTTGCAGTTTCTCCCGGCCATGTGCTTCTGCTCAGCTTTTCTCCTTTTTTCTTCCTCTTCTGCATCCTCTCCCTCTTCAATTATCTCCTTCTTCCTCTCTTCCCACCTTCCTCTCCACCTTCCCTTTTATCTGACCAATCATCAGCTCTCCTTTATTTTACAAATTAAGGTGGGAAGCAGGTTTACAGGAAATCACCTGAGTACTCACTTATTCCTTGTTTGTAGTCACTTACAGGAGAACGGAATTATCAAATAGCCCCAGGGCTATCCATAACATTTCCCCCTTTATGTCCAATTAAAAGATTATTTTATCTCAGATATAAACCCACATTTTGTTCTAAACTCTCATCTCTTATGTCTTCTACATATTCATCTTTGTAATATTTAGATAATCAGCATGCATAATACTCTTTGTTGGAATTTTATATTGATATTTCAGTACAATTTTACAATATTGTATACTCCTTGGTTTTCTAAGGTTCATAAATATTTTTGTTAGTTATATTAGAAATAGATTATATACTCTGTATTAGAGTGTCAGTACCAGGACTGTATAGCATAATTGTTTTCCAGGGATTGTAGCACAGTTTTGCTTTGAAATGTCATGATGTATGCTTCTTCTAAATCTTTTCAGGTAATAAGAAAAGAAAAGTTCATTTGGCTTCTGATAAGTTTGAAACTGTTAAGGTTCAAAGTCTTAGATAAGTAAACCTTTAATAATAAATAATAATTATTTGCCCAAAGATGGCATTTGAATGTCCAGGTAAATTCTTCTGTATACTCTTTTCTGGATCAGGAGCAGTGGCTTTCACTACCAAATACTATGCCATGTTCCTCCAGTGAATTCCTGCTGCCCTATTGTTTGACATTTGCTTCATTTAGACAAAGTATGTCTCATGTGTGAATTAATTGATCTACACATAACCTCACAGAACCAGGCACTCTTACATTCATTTTACATAATATTACATTTCTTTTACATTAAAACTCTAGGTACCCAAGTTTGGAATATTTGCATCATGTACCATATGAGTAGAGTTATCCAAAGGACTTCTTGTATCTCATAATTTATGTTATAACCTTAGCTTAGCTTACAGAACACCCATAATAATAACAGTTGTTAGGGGAAGAAGTCAGAGATGGGACAATATAGAGTAAGGCATACAGCTCCCAGAAGAAATGACGGAAGAATATAAAATAAATCCTTTTTAAACTCTAAGTCACACTTAGGGTTTTATTCCTATGAAGAGACACCATGACTAAAGTAGTGCTTACAAAGGAAAACTTTTAATTGAGGCTGGCTTAAAGTTTTAGTGATTCAGTTCATTATTATCATGGTGAGAAGCATGGTTGGGTCCAGGCAGACATGGTACTGTGCCGCGCGCCCCACACTCCATCCAGCAGAGGTGGGGCAAAGACGACATGTATGCCAAGGCAGGGTTCAAGCAGCTTTCTCAGCTTCCGCTTTATTCAGCTTCAGCTTCAGCTCTGTTCTCCTTATTCTCTGTTTTATTTTGGGGGATCACCCAATTTATCCCCCTTCATCCTCAGCACTCGTCTCTCATCATCCAATTAGCATTCAGCACACTCTGTACATGAGCCATGCACATAGACAGGGTGTGCACTTTGAGAGGCCAGTGACTCAAAATCATGCTGTATGACGCGCCATCTTGGCTGCCACGTGGCTGCACCCGCTTCCCACATACCCCCCTTTTTGTTTAATTAAAATGGTTCCGGGTTCACATCTGTCTTTATTAAAAGGTTGGAGGTGGCTGTAAAAAGAGGGTCGGTGAAGCACCTCTTTTAGGTCACAAGGCTTGCATCCGCATCCAGCACCCAGTAACTGGGCCTTTTTTAGGTCCTAGGTGGACAGGGCTCTGTCTTAGGCTATGNGGGGGGGGGGGGGGCGTCCTGCAATAATCCTGTCATTGAGTCACCTTGCAGTGAAAAAAGGGGTGTGCATCTGGCTCATGGCACCTCAATAGTCCCATCATTGGTGACTTCACAGCTTATGGCCCTCAGCCACTATTAGGAGCCAAACATGGGGCGAATTACCTGACTCGATAGCCACCACAGCTTGAATCAACAACTGTTTATTAGCCTGCACCCGTCTGCAAATGCCTATCATCCACCACAGCATACCAACACATACAGCACACAGCAAAAATTCCCAGAAGGCCATTCCTCCCCAATCCTTGAGGAAGCTGAAGGTCCCCTAGATTATCTTCAACCACTGGTGAGCAGTGGCAATCTCCACACAGATGTTATTCAGTGCAACAATGGGTGTCCACAATTCTTTCATCCAAATTCATGAGACAAATTAGCTGCATGAGAAAAATTCTGATACTGCAAAAAGGTTACACAAATTACTGACATATGGGTTACATATGAAACAAAGACTAATCACTCCAGAATATCTATCTGCTCTTGGAACAAATCCACTCTCTGATTTACTAATAAGATTCTAGTTTTCAGCTGAGAGTAAATCTGGGATAAACACTAGCATCTACTGACTGTAATTCCACAGCTTGTGCAGATTGGGAAGGGAACAGGTGGATATTGTTGCCCTTGCTGATCTTGAAACACTGGGAAGGCACCAACTTCATGTGGTAGATTTCGCCATACCAAAGCATGGTGACTGCGCTTTCCTTCACTTCCTCTTTTCCCATTATAGGGAGGAGGTAAGGGCAAGGGAGGTGCTGAGGGTTCAGGCGGCCTTCCTCGCCTAAAACTCCACTTAGATATCATGCTAGTCACTTCATCTCCACTGTCAGATGATTCATCTGAAATTCCCTCCTCACTCTCTTGTTCTTTAGCCACTTTTCTTTTTTGCTGGCTTCTTGTTTGCCTTTTTCTGCTTCTGCTGCATGAGCCTTTATGACACCATGGACATTATTTTGGATGTCTCATGGGAGCTGTAGTAGTTGGTCGTGGGTGATTGGGGCAATCTCTTTTAAAATGCCCAGCCTGGCCACAGGAAACATTATCTAACTCGGCAGCATACTTTTTACTTTTGTCTGCCAGGCAAGATTTAACTAAATTCAAAATTATTAGCAGCTGCACCAATGACACTCTTACTTTCATATCTGAAGCAATTTCCTCCTGTTCTCTTCAATTTTAACTTTGTCCCTGTGCTGGGAACCTAACTCCGTCCTGTAACCTTGGGAGCTTAACTTTGTCCCTGTGCCAGGAACTTCCTCCTAGCACTAGATTACTACTCTCTACCAGGAACTCACCCATAGTTCTTGCTTCTTGATTAAGCTGCTCTTTTCAGAGTTCCCCAGACAGGCCACAAGATGCTGCATGCCCCACACTCCATCCAGCAGAGGTGGGGTGAAGACAACATGTACACCAAGGCAGGGTTCAAGCAGCTTCCTCAGCTTCCGCGTTATTCAGCTTCAGCTTCAACTCTATTCTCTGCTTTATTTTGGGGATCGCCCAATTTATCCCCCACTACCCCATGCATTCAGCATGCTCTGTACACAAGCCATGCATGCAGACAGTGTGCGTATTGATAAACCAGTGACTCAATATCATGCTGTAGGACCCTATGCATCAGGCAGGCAGTGCATGATCATTCAGGTGTGCATGATCATTCAGGTGCACATGATCATGTTCTTGGTAAACAAGCAGGGATTACCGGGCTTGGCAATGAGGCTGCCTCTCAGCCACACTCACTTGCTAGAGTACTGGAAGAGCCAAGAGTTCTATATGTTGTTGCAAAGGCACCCAGGAGAAGATTATTTTGTGATGAAAGCCGAGAGGGCTATCTTCCAAACTGAGCAGAGTTTGAGCATTAGGTGACTTCAAAGTGCACCTACACAATGATACAACTCCTCCAAAAAAGGTCACATCTATTCAAATAAGACTACACTTCCTAATATTGCCATTTCCCACTGTCTAAATATATTCAACCAACACACCAAGCTATGTTGAAGTTCAAAATTGTGTCTACTTCTTTTTTCAATATCAGTAGTTGATAGATGGTAATTTTTTAAATTTTTTATTATTATTTTCTTTATTTACATTTCAAATGCTATCCCAAAAGTTCCCTATACACCCCTGCCCCTGCTCCCCTACACACGCACTCCCACTACTTGGCCCTGGCCTTACCCTGTGCTGGTTCATATAAAGTATACAAGACCAAGGGGCCTCTCTTCCCAATGATGGACAATTAGGCCATCTTCTCCTACGTATGCAGCTAGAGAAACGAGCTCAGGGGGTACGGGTTAGTTCATATTGTTGTTGCACCTACAGGGTTGCAGCCCTCTACAACACATTGTGAGCATCCACTTGTGTGTTTGCCAGGCACAGGCATAGCCTCACAAGAGGCC
>NW_018392244.1:0-1168 GCF_900095145.1 Mus pahari | reverse complement strand
CTCCAGATACATCCATTTGCCCAAGAATTTCATAAATTCATTGTTTTTAATAGCTGAGTAGTACTTCATTGTGTAAATGTACCACATTTTCTGTATCCATTCCTCTATTGAGGGACGTCTGGGTTCTTTCATACTTCTGGCGATTATAAATAAGGCTGCTATGAACATAGTGGAGCATGTGTGCTTATTACCAGTTGGAAGATTTTCTAGGTATATGTCCAGAAGAGGTATTGCTGGGTCCTCCGGTTGTACTATGTCCAATTTGCTGAGTAAACGCCAGACTGATTTCAAGAGTTGTTGTACAAGCTTGCATCCCACCAGCAATGAAGGAGTGTTCCTCTTTCTCCACAACATCGTCAGATCTGCTGTCACCTGAGTAGTTAATCTTAGCCATTCTGACTGGTGTGAGATGTAATCTCAGGGTTGTTTTGATTTGCATTTCCCTGATGACTAAGGATGTTGAACATTTTTTCAGGTGTTTCTCAGCCATCCTGTATTCCTCAGTTGAGAATTCATTGTTTAACTCTGTACCCCATTTTTAATAGTGTTATTTGAATTTCTGGAGTCCAGCTTCCTGAGCATTTTGTATATATTGGATATTAATGCTCTATCAGATTTAGGACTGGTAAAAATCATTTCTTAATCTGTTCGTGGCCTTGTTGTCTTGTTGACAGTGTCTTTTGCCTTACAGAAGCTTTGCAATTTTATGAGGTCCCTGTTGTCAATTCTTGATTTTACAGCACAAGCCATTGGTGTTCTGTTGAGAAATTTTTTACCTGTGCCCATATCTTCGAGGCTTTTCACCACTTCCTCCTCTATAAATTTCAGTATCTCTGGCTTTATGTGGAGGTCTGTGATCCACTTAGACCTCAGCTTTGTACAAGGAGATAAGAATGGATCAATTCTCATTCTTCTGCATGATAGCCGCCAGTTGTGCCAACACCATTTTTTGAAAATTCTCTCTTTTTTCCACTGGATGGTTTTAGTTCCCTTGTCAAAAATCAAGTGACCATAGGTGTGTGAACTCCTTCCAGGATCTTCAATTGTATTCCATTGATCTACATGTCTGTCCCTATACCAGTACCATGCAGTTTTTATCACAATTGCTCTGTAGTACAGCTTAAGGTCAGGCATGGTGATTCCACCAGAGGTTCTTTTATTGTTGAGA
>NW_018392243.1:41242-43633 GCF_900095145.1 Mus pahari | reverse complement strand
TTTGTTTCCCACATCAATATACTTCACAAGATTAAGGGACATAAAATCAAGATTATCTTCTTGAATCTGATAATTGCATGGTTTTAAACCTATGGTCCAAAACCGTCCTACAACTGTGCCAAAGTTGTACAAGAACCAAGAGCCTGCTGAAAACTTCAATGATGATGTTACTATTTCAGGCATAGTAGCCAAGGCAGAAGCAGTCCATCTATTCATAATTCCCGTGATCATGAAGCTGCTATGGCCAGGTGCCAACACAGTCTTTTCTTTATCTGTATATTTAAATTCATGCTGGGGATCTGAAGATAATATAGAGGAGATATGATGTAGAAAAAGACAGTTAATGCTCATTAAGCAAGTGTGATCATAATTAACAAGTGTTTCATCTAGATATTTAAAATAATGATCATAGCCTCAGAGCATTTCCCAAACTTCAGTTACAGCTAAATTACAGTGTTTTATTGAAAGTTCATTAAGTATATGTTATACACAAAACTATCCTTTAATATTTACTTTACAATCATTGTACAAAATTCTCAGCAGAAATGCTAGAGAGATAGGACATTGGTTAAGAGCATTTGTTGCTCTTTCAGAGGACCTAGGGCTGGTCCTCAAAATCCTCTGACTTCTGGAGGTATGGATAGCCCACATGCATCTATGAAAGCAAAACATGCATTCCTGTTAGCTAAAAGACATAAACTAAGACAAAATTTCTGCAAGAAAAAAACAAAACAAAACACAGAAGAATTTACCTTCTCTCCTTTCCCCCTCCTCCTTTCCTATCTCTCCTATCCTCTTTTTGTTTTTTTATTCTTTGTGAATAATAAATACTTACACTTCATATATAAAAGATAAGCATTAGTTTTGTTATGTTTATTTTTATTTCATTGCATGTATGTAACTGTACCACAAACATAGTGGTGCTGTAAGAGAAAGAAAAGAATGTCACAACTTCCAAGACTGGAGATACAAATGGCTGTGAACTATGTCAGTGCTGGGAATCAAACCTGGATCGTCTATAATAGCACCAAATGTTTTTAAATGCTGAGCTAATTTTCTAGCCCTGGACATCAAATTAAACGTGTCCCATTAAGAAAAAAAGGAAAAGATAGAGAAATAGGATTCTAAGGCTCATCCTTCCTTGTGGTAAGAGAAATGAGAGAGAGAGAGAGAGAGAGAGAGAGAGAGAGAGAGAGAGAGAGAGAGTTCAAATTAATATCCATCCACCCATCTGCGCCTTTGGCCAGGGCAGATAGCCAGTTTCTCTACTCCCCTGAAGACACTACTGTCTGAAGACATCCCAAAAGTTCCACTGCACACAGGGCAACTGGGCAACTGACACCACAGTCTGAAGACTTCCCACAGGCTCTGCTGCATGCAGGACAACTTACCCAGCAGTCTGAAGGCCTCCCTGGAGTTCTGCTGCACACAGGGTAACAGATCCCACAGTATGAAAGGAGAAGACCTACACACAAGGCAACAGCTTGCCTACTCCTCTGAAGAACAAAAGGAGAGCACAGCAACAGAGCTTCTGGGACCGGGTCCTACAGGCCTACATTTGCAGCTGGGAGGTGGGGATGTTCCGCAGCCCTCTATGCACCGGTCTTGCCAGGAGAGAACTGGACTCCTAGGAGTGCTGATGCAAGTTTACATACTCAGTGGAGGAACAAGCTCCAGCCAGAGAAAGGCAAACATGAGAATCTTACCAACAGAAACCAATGCAAAATGCAAAAAGATCATAACTCAAAACATCCAGAAAATCCAGAATACAATGAGAAAACCACACTTGAGGATAATAGGTATAGATGAGAATGAAGATTAGCAAATTAAAGGGCCAGTAAATATCTTCAACAAAATTATAGGAGAAAACTTCCCCAACCTAAGGAATGAGATGCCCATAAATATATAAGAAGTCTACAGAACTCCAAATAGACTGGACCAGAAAAGAAATTCCTCCTGACACATAATAATCAAAACACCAAATACACTAAACAAAGACAAAATATTAAAAGCAGTAAGGGGAAAAGGTCAAGTAACATAAAAAGGCAAAACTATTGGACTTACACCAGAATTCTCACCAGAGAATATGAAAGCTAGAAGATCCTAGACAGATGTTATACAGATCATAAGAGAACACAAATGCCAGTCGAGGCTACTACTATATCCTGCAAAACTCTCAATTACCATAGATGGAGAAACCAAAGTATTCTATGACAAAAACCAAATTCACACAATGTCTTTCCACAAAACAAGCCCTTGAAAGAATAATAAAGGGAAAACTCCAAAACAAAGAGGGAAACTATACTCTAGAAAAAGCAAGAAAGCAATACTTCAACAAACCTCAAGGAAGATAACCACAAAAACAGAATCCCAACTTTAACAACAAAAATA
>NW_018392243.1:33448-41079 GCF_900095145.1 Mus pahari | reverse complement strand
TCAAATAAAATCGACTTCCAACACAAAGTTATCAAAAAAGACAAGGAGGGGCACATCATACACATCAAATGTAAAATCTACCAAGATGAACTCTCAATTCAGAACATCTATGCTCCAAATGCAAGGGCATCCATGTTCATTAAAGAAACTTTAGTAAAGCTCAAAGCACACATTGCAATGCACACAATAATAGTGAGAGACTTCAACACACTATTCTCACCAATGGACAGATCATGGAAACAGAAACTAAACAGAGACACAGTTAAACTCACAGAAGTTATGAAACAAATGGATTTAACATATATCTGTAGAATATTTTATCCTAAAACAAAAGGATATACCTCTTCTCAGCACCTCATGGTACCTTCTCCAAAATTGACCATATAATCAGTCTCAAAACAAACGTCAATGAATACAAAAATATAGAAATAATCACATGCATCCTATCAGATCACAGCAGACTAAGGCTGATCTTCATAACAACATAAATAATAAAAAGCCAACATACACATGGAAGCTGAACAAAATTCCACTCAATAAAAATTTGGTCAGGGAAGAACTAAAGAAAGAAATAAAAGACTTTTTTAGAGTTTAAGGAAAATGAAGCCACAACATACCCAAACTTATGGAACACAATGAAAGCAGCCCTAAGAGGAAAACTTATAACTCTGAGTGCCTCCAAAAAGAACCTGGAGAGAGGATACACTAGCAGCTTGACAGCACACCTAAAAGTTCTAGAACAAAAGGAAGCAAATTTACCAGAGGAGTAGACAGCAGGAAATAATCAAACTCAGGGCTGAAATCCAAGTGGAAACAAAAAGAACTATTCAAAGACTCAACCAAACCAGGAGCTGGTTCTTTGAGAATATCAACAAGATAGATAAACCCTCAGCCAGACTAAATAGAGGGCACAGGGATTGTATTTTAATTTGCAAAACAGAAATGAAAGGGAAGACATAAAAACAGAATCTGAAGAAATCCAAAATATAATCAGATTCTAGTACAAAAGCCTATACTCAACAAAACTGGAAAACCTGGATGAAATGGACAATTTCCCAGACAGATTCCAGGTACCAAAGTTAAATCAGGATCAGAATCACCATCTAAATAGTCCCATATCCCCTAAAGAAATAGAAACAGTCATTACTAGTCTCCCAACCAAAAAATAAGCCCAGGACCAGATGGATTTAGTACAGAGTTCTACCAGACCTTCAAAGAAGACTTAATTCCAATTCTCCTCAAACTATTCCACAAAATAGAAACAGAAGGTACTCTACCCAATTCATTCTATGAAGCCACAATTACTCTGATATCTACAACACACAAATACCTAAAAATAAAGAGAACTTCAGACCAATTTCCCTTATGAATACTGATGCAAAAATACTCAATAAAATTCTCGCAGACGAAATCCAAGAACACATCAAAATGATCATCCATAATGATTAAGTAGACTTCATCCCAGGGATTCAGGGATGGTTCAATATATGGAAATCTATCAACGTAATCCACTGTATAAATAAACTCAAAGAAAAAATCCCACATGATCATCTCATTAGGTGCTGAGAAAGCATTTGACAAAACCCAACACCCATTCATGATAAAAACTCTTGGAAAGATCAAGAATTTAAGGCATATACCTAAACATAATAAAAACAATGTACAGCAAACCAGTAGAAATATCAAAATAAATGGAGAGAAACTTGAAGCAATCCCACTAAAGTCAAGGACTAGACAAGGCTGCCCACTTTCTCCCTACCTGTTCAATATGGTACTTGGAGTCCTAGCAACAAAAAGAGATCAAAGGGATACAAATTGGAAAAGAAGAAGTAAAAATATCACTGGTTGCAAATGATATGATAGTATATATATAAGTAACCCCAAAAAATTCCACCAGAGAACGCCCAAACCTGATACAAAACTTCAGTGAAGTAGCTGGAAATAAAATTACCTCAAACAAATCAATGACCTTTCTCTACACAAAGGATAAACAGGCTGAGAAAGAAACTAGGGAAAAAACACCCTTCGTAATAGTCACAAATAATATAAAATAACTTGGTGTGACTCTAACTAAGGAAGTGAAAGATCTGTATGATAAGAACATCAAGTCATTGAAGAAGAAAATCGAAGAAGATCTCCAAAGATGAAAAGAACTCCCATGATCATGGATTGGCAGGATTAATATAGTAAAGATGTCTATCTTGCCAAAAGCAATCTACAGATGCAATGCAATCCCCATCAAAATTTCAACTCAATTCTTCACAGAGTTAGAAAGGGCAATNATATCCCCTAAAGAAATAGAAACAGTCATTACTAGTCTCCCAACCAAAAAATAAGCCCAGGACCAGATGGATTTAGTACAGAGTTCTACCAGACCTTCAAAGAAGACTTAATTCCAATTCTCCTCAAACTATTCCACAAAATAGAAACAGAAGGTACTCTACCCAATTCATTCTATGAAGCCACAATTACTCTGATATCTACAACACACAAATACCTAAAAATAAAGAGAACTTCAGACCAATTTCCCTTATGAATACTGATGCAAAAATACTCAATAAAATTCTCGCAGACGAAATCCAAGAACACATCAAAATGATCATCCATAATGATTAAGTAGACTTCATCCCAGGGATTCAGGGATGGTTCAATATATGGAAATCTATCAACGTAATCCACTGTATAAATAAACTCAAAGAAAAAATCCCACATGATCATCTCATTAGGTGCTGAGAAAGCATTTGACAAAACCCAACACCCATTCATGATAAAAACTCTTGGAAAGATCAAGAATTTAAGGCATATACCTAAACATAATAAAAACAATGTACAGCAAACCAGTAGAAATATCAAAATAAATGGAGAGAAACTTGAAGCAATCCCACTAAAGTCAAGGACTAGACAAGGCTGCCCACTTTCTCCCTACCTGTTCAATATGGTACTTGGAGTCCTAGCAACAAAAAGAGATCAAAGGGATACAAATTGGAAAAGAAGAAGTAAAAATATCACTGGTTGCAAATGATATGATAGTATATATATAAGTAACCCCAAAAAATTCCACCAGAGAACGCCCAAACCTGATACAAAACTTCAGTGAAGTAGCTGGAAATAAAATTACCTCAAACAAATCAATGACCTTTCTCTACACAAAGGATAAACAGGCTGAGAAAGAAACTAGGGAAAAAACACCCTTCGTAATAGTCACAAATAATATAAAATAACTTGGTGTGACTCTAACTAAGGAAGTGAAAGATCTGTATGATAAGAACATCAAGTCATTGAAGAAGAAAATCGAAGAAGATCTCCAAAGATGAAAAGAACTCCCATGATCATGGATTGGCAGGATTAATATAGTAAAGATGTCTATCTTGCCAAAAGCAATCTACAGATGCAATGCAATCCCCATCAAAATTTCAACTCAATTCTTCACAGAGTTAGAAAGGGCAATGTGCAAATTCATATGGAATAACAAAAAACCTAGGATAGCAAAAACTACTCTCAACAATAAAATGACCTCTGGTGGACTCACCATCCCTGACCTAAAGCTATACTAAGAGCAACTAAGTGATACTAAGCAAGCTATACTAAGTGATAAAAACTGCATGGTGGTGGTACAACAAAAGACAGGTAGATCAATGGAATAGAACTGAAGACCAGAAATGAACCCACACAACTATGGTCACTTGATCTTTGACAAACAAGCTAAAATCATTCAGTGGAAAAAAGACAGCATTTTTAACAATTGGTGCTGGCTCAACTGGCAGTTATCATGTAGAAGAATTCAAATTGATCCATACTTATCTCCTTGTACAAAGTTTAAGTTTAAGTGGATTAAGGAACTCCATATAAAACCAGAAACACTGAAACTTATAGAGGAGAAAGTGGGGATGATCCTTGAATGTATAGGCACAGGAGGAAACTTCCTGAACAGAACACCAATGGATTGTGCTTGATCTTACAAGATCAAGAATCAACAAATGAGACCTCATAAAATTGCAAAGCTTATGTGAGGCAAAGGACACTGTCAATAAGACAAAATGGCAACAAACAGAATGGGAAGAGATCTTTACCAATCCTAAATCCAATAGGGGCCTTTGTCCAATATATATAAAGAACTCAAGACTTGGACTCCAGAAAACCAAATAACCCTATTCAAAAATGGGGTACAGATCTAAACAAAGAATTCTCAACTGAGGAATACCGAATGGCTGAGAAGCACCTGAAAAAAATGTTTAACATCCTTAATCATCAGGAAAATGCAAATCAAAACAACCCTGAGATTCTACCTCACACCTGTCAGAATGGCTAAGATCCAAACCTCAGGTGAGAGCAGATGCTGGCAAGGATGTGGAGAAAGAGGAACACTCCTCCATTGCTGGTGGGATTGCAAGCTGGTACAACCACTCTGGAAATCAGTTTGGTCGTTCCTAAAACAATTGGACCTAGATCTAGCAATATCACTCCTGGGCATATACCCAGAAGATGCTCCAACTTTTAATAAGCACACATGCTCCACTATGTTCATAGCAGCCTTATTTATAATAACCAGAAGGTGGAAAGAACCCAGATGTCCCTCAAGAGAGGACTGGGTTCAGAAAATGTGGTACATTTACATAATGGAGTACTACTCAGCTATTAAAAACAATGAATTTATGAAATTCTTAGGCAAATGGATGGCTCTGGAGGATATCTTCCTGAGTGAGGTAGCCCAATCACAAAAGAACTCACATGATGTGCATTCACTGATAAATGGATATTAGACCAGAAGCTCAGAATACCCAAGATACAATTTGCAAACCACATGACACTCAAGAGGAAGGAAGACCAAAGTGTTGATACTTAGATCCTTCTTAGAAGGGGGAACAAAAGGACCATTGAAGGAGTTACAGAGACAAACTATGGAGCAGACCCTGAAGGAATGACCATCCAGAAATTGCCCCTCCTGGGGATACACCCCATAAACAACCACCAAATCCAAACAGTATTGTAGGTGCCAACAAGATTTTGCTGACAGGAGCCTGATATAGCTGTCTCCTGAGAGGCTCTAACTCAATGAAGGAGTAAGAGAAAGGACCCAAGGAGCTGAAGGGGTTTGCAACCCTATAGGAGGAATAACAATATGAACTAACCAATACTCTCAGAACTCCCTGGGATTAAACCACCAATCAAAGAAAACACATGGTGGGACTCACATCTCTAGCTGCATATGTAGCAAAGGATGACCTAGTCAGCCATCATTGGGAGGAGAGGCTCTTGGTCTTGTGATGTTTCTATGCCCCAGTATAGGGGAATGCCAGGACCAGGAAGTGGAAGTGGGTGGGTTTGGGAGAAGGGGGAGGGGAAGGGGATAGGGGATTTTTCAGAGAGGAAACTAAGAAAGGGGATAACATTTGAAATGTAAATAAAGAAAATATCTAATAAAACAAAGAAATGCAAATAAAGTAAATATCTAATTAAAAAAACTACAGGAAAATACAATCCTGTGAAGGAATTGAACAAAGTGGCCCAAGACCTAAAAGTGGAAGTAGAAACAATAAAGAAAACAAAAATGGTGGCAATCCTTGAAATGGAAAATCTAGGAAAGAGGTCAAGAATTAGAGATGTAAGCATCACCAACAGAATGCAAGAGATAGAAGAGAGAATCTCAGATGCAAAATGTACCTGAAAAGATACTGACACAAATGTCAAAGAAAATTTAAAGGATAAAAGAACTCCTAACTTAAAACATCCAGAACATCCAGGACACAATGAAAATACCAAATCTAAGAATAACAGGAATAGATGAGAACAAAGATGCACAGCTTAAAGGACCTAAAAATATCTTCAACAAAATCATAGAAGAAAATTTCCCCGACCTAAAGAAAGAGATGGACATAAATGTACAAGAAGCCTATAGAACATCAAATAAAGTGTATCATAAAAGAAAATTCTCATATCACATAACAATCAAAACACCAAATACACGGAAAAAAAGAAAGAATATTAAAAGCTGCAAAGAAAAAGGGCCAAGTAGCAGACAATGGCAGACCTATAAGAATTACACCAGACTTCTTAACTGAGACACTAAAAGCCAGAAGATGCCTGAACAGAGGTCATGAAGACCCTAAAAGAACACAAATGCCAGTCCAAGCTACTACACCCAGCAAAATTCTCTATCAATATAGATGAAGAAACCAAAATATTTCAGAGCAAAACCAAATTCAAACAGTATCTAGCTACCAACCTACCCCTACAGTGAATTCTTTTTTCTTTAATGCAACCATATAGGTGGAACAACAATATGAACTAACCAGTACCCCCAGAGCTCATGTCTCTAGCTGCATATGTAGCAGAAGATGGTCTAGTCAGCCATCATTAGGAAGAGAGGCCCCTTGGTCTTGCAAACTTNATATNTCCCAGTACAGGGGAACACCAGGGCCAAGAAGGGGGAATGGGTGGGTAGGGGAGAGGTGGGGGGAGGGTATAGGGGACTTTTGGGATAGCATTTGAAATGTAAATGAAGTAAATACCGAATAAAAATTGAAAAAAATGAACACATAATCTTCTCAAAATGTAACTTAATTTTTGAAGCCTAAATTATACTTACTTTTTGATAGAAGCTTAAGCGTGTAGTATAATTTTCCAGAATATGTAATTTCAAGATCACTAAGTAAACAAGGGTTGTCCTTTGGGTCCTCCATTCCAAAAGGGTCTATTACTTCTGTGTGAATAGATGTCTGAAATCCCACAGGCTCCTTTTCATGTACAAATATACTTCTGATGTAAGCAACTCCAGTTTTACTAAAAACAAATTAACAAATGTAAAAAGAATGGATATCCAAATGACTTAAAAAATAGTCACAATGATGTGTAATTTAAAAATAAAATATTCCAACAGCCAGAGCTATACAGAGAAACCCTGTCTCGAAAAACCAAAAAAAAAAAAAAAAAAATTCCAATATTAGGATTAAATAGTAATATACCAGCTAACAAATGACTATTTATCCAACAGTTGTTCAAACTTTTTAGCTGTTGGCAAAATAACCTACACAACATTATTTTTCACACTGCAAGTGAGCAAAAGTTAGCTATACATTTGGTTATCTGTCTATCTATCATTTGGTTATCTGTCTATCTATCATTTGGTTATCTGTCTATCATTTGGTTATCTGTCTATCTATCATTTGGTTATCTATCTATCATTTGGTTTTCTGTCTATCTATCATCATTTAGTGCTAGGGATCAAATTTAGAACTTCATGAATATTAGGCAAATGCTAAATCTCCATCCTATAAATATTTTTAAATATCAGCATTCAGAAGAGACGATACCTGAATGGAAATAGATGTGCGTTCACTATTAATATGAATATAAATTAAGAAAAAGTTTCCTAGAAAGCATTACACCACTTCACATTTGAATGAAAAAAAAAGAAAAAAAGAAAAAGAAAGAAGACAGAAAAGAAAAAGAGGAAATAACTGCTCCTAGATCTGGTGGAAGGGAAAGTTCATTGTAGATAAGATGAAGAGAATAGCCAAGGGCATCTGGAAGAGTGCAGACTAAAGATGGCCATAAAAGGAGGGGATGGGGAGAAAGAAGAGGAAGCAAGCAAAGAGGTGTGAGGTAAGGAGCTGAAGAGAGAGAGAGAGAGA
>NW_018392243.1:30182-33198 GCF_900095145.1 Mus pahari | reverse complement strand
GAGACCGAGACAGAGACAGAGACAGAGACAGAGAGACAGAGAGACAGAGAGAGACAGAGACCGAGAGAGAGAGACAGAGAGACAGAGACAGAGACTGAGAGACAGAGACAGAGAGAGATACAGAGAGAGACACAGAGAGAGACAGAGACCGAGAGAGAGAGACAGAGACCGAGAGAGACAGAGACCGAGAGAGAGAGAGAGAGAGAGACCAAGAGAGAGAGAGAGACAGAGAGAGAGACAGAGAGAGACAGAGACCAAGAGAGACAGAGACTGAGAGAGAGAGAGAGAGAGACCAAGAGAGAGAGACAGAGACAGAGACAGAAGCAGAGAGAGAGAGAGAGAGAGAGAGAGAGAGAGAGGAGAGAGAGAGACAGACAGAGACCAAGAGAGAGAGAGGAGAGAGACAGAGACAGAGAGAGAGAGGAGAGAGAGACAGAGACCAAGAGAGAGAGAGAGGAGAGAGAGACAGAGAGACAGAGAGACAGAGGCAGAGAGAGACAAAGAGAGAGACAGAGAGAGAGACAGAGAGAGAGGTACACACACACACACACACACACACATGCAAGTAGATGGCAAGTAAGCACAGAAAAAGCAATACAGTCATTTCATCATCGGGGAATGGGAAATGAGAAATAACAGAAAGTGACAAAATAACAAAACACTAACACTAACCATGCCAAACACTGGCCAGATACTAAAGACATTCTAATTTATTACTGGTGAGAATATAGAAAGGTACGGCAAGTTAGACAGTTCATATAATCTCAAAAATTCTTTTATACAATATTTCTAGGTATTTACCTAAATGAACAGAAAAGACATGTCTATATCAAAACCTGCAGGTGGGTACCAATAGCATTTAGTTCACTGGGAGCAGCTGGAATGTCCTTTATTGGTGAATAGGTTGAAGCTGGGGAGATACTCAGTATTTAACAACACTGTGTGCTCTTCTAGAGAACCTGGTTTGGTCCCCCACATAGCAGCTCACAGACACATGTAACTCCACTTATGGGGGATCCAATGCTCTTTTCTAGACTCCATGGGCACTGAATGATACATCAATACATAAAATAATAAAAATAAATTTAAAATATGGATGAAGTTATATAAAATGTGGTCTAAACAGACATGGAATACTATCCATCACTAAATAATTATCAAGTAATTAGAAGATAATAGGAATCTTTTTAATTTTTTTGAAATTAAGATAGAATTAAATCACTTCCTACTTTCAGTTCCTCCCTCCAACCCTTCCCATGTCTACTCCTCCCACATCTCGTTCCCTTTCAAATTCATTACCTCGTTTCCTCTGATTATATATATAATTATATACTTGTAACTGCCTAGTCTGTTTACTGTACTTGTATGTGTACATGATTTCAGGGCAGACAACTTGGTATTGGATAACCAACAAAGGGGCTCGAGCCTGAGAAAGACCAATTTTCCAGCTCTCAGCATTCCTTAATTACCTATAGTTCTTTATCTAGTGGAGGGGTCCCATGAAATTTCCCCCTTCTATCTTAGCCTATCGAGTGACTCAATAATTGTTCTGGTCTTAATTAAGCAGGATAATAGGAATCTTAAGGCATACTCCTAAGTGCAAATTCCAAAAGGGTGTGTAACTCCCAACTATGTATGTAACTGCTCTTTTCTGCATTAAGAGTCCAAACATCCAACTGTCCACTTCAAGCTGTCTTCCCACTGTCTTTTAAATACACAGTAGACATTTAAAACTACATTTCTAATGTAGAATTTATAGTTATCCTGCCAAATCTCCAAGTTCTTCATCTCAGAAAATGGCAGCATTCACTTGAGCTGCAAACCAAACTTCTGTAGAATTCTTTATAATAAATCTTTAGGATTTATTATGATGCTTAATGTATGTAAGGTTTGTATCACTATGGCCACCTTTGTGTACAGAACAGAAGATAACTTTTGGGATTGGTTTCTATACATCCACTGTGGATTATAGAGATCAAATACAAGTCATTAGGCTTGTACACCAAGTGTTTTTACTGGCTGAGTCATCTTATCAGCCACCTACCTGATTCTTGTCTCCTCATGACTCTACCATAATCCACCAAGTCCTACCTTCTCTCAGATATACCTGTTTCAGAACCATTACTGCTTTCTTTCCAAAGCCCCTAAAGTGTTTGTCACCTTTTACTCTTATCTTTTTTCACCCTTTCCATTGTAGTCAGAGTGAATATTTATAAATATGAATTCTTTCTTTCTTCAACATAGCATTTTACAATGTTTCTGCTTACATTCCCCATGCAGCCTGTCTACTGCCATATAATTTGACTTTTACTCTCTCACTGACCTTTTTGTTATGCCACCTCAACATATGTGCATGCACTGGCCATCTTCCTGCTTATTAAACACTCCCCACATTATTTCCTGGCCACTGGATTCTCATCTGAATTTCTTTCACTTGGTGAGCTTTCTGCTAGGCACTCTGTTATTTGTTATCAGCATTAAATCCTTATGTCCCATGTCTCAGATTTGTTTTCTTCATAGTACATATGAGATCTAATTGGTTTTTCTTTATCCAATTGTATGCTTGTGTCTATTCATTACAATATTGCTTTAATTTCCCTGTATTTGTATTTTAACATTAATGTATTGAGAATTTGATCCTTAGAAGTAAGGCTCTTGGGTAGTTATATCATCAGAGTTTATTCTAGTTAGGATATATATTTGTTTGTGCATATTAGTGTTTTGCATGCATGTATATATGTGCACTGCATGCGTGCTTGGTACTGGTATAGGTCAGAAGAAGGAATTCCATCCCTGAGATCCAAATCTAAATGCTCTTAACCACTTATCTCTCCAGCCTCTTGTGCTAGCTAGTTTTGATGACTAAATTGGCACAGCCTAGACTCATCTGAGAGGAAAGCCTGTTGGCATAGCCTTTATTGTTAATTGATGTAGGAAGGCTCATCCGATTGTAGGAAGCTCTTTGGGCAGGTGGATCTAAAGTGTGTGTGTGTGTGTGTGTGTGTGTGTGTGTGTG
>NW_018392243.1:1797-28572 GCF_900095145.1 Mus pahari | reverse complement strand
TCTCTCTCTCTCTCTCTCTCTCTCTCTCTCTCTCTCTCTCTCACACACACACACACACACACACACACACACACTCTTCATTCACTCTCCACATTCACCTCACATACTCCTCACTCATTCCCTACATGCTCTCTACATACTCTCTCCATGCTCTCTACTTGCTCTCTACATGCTCTCTTGCCTTTCTCTTGCCCCAGTCTTTTATTGATTCTCCAAAAGCAGGCAAAAAACAGACATTGTGTAATCATTGCCAAATCAAATTCAAAAGAATAACCACGTGCCACAAAGGATCAAGAATTACAATCGTTCCCCAAAGTTTCAAGTTTCCCTATTCCCAGGCTTATAGCCAAAATAATAATAATTGCAANCTTATCATTATTTAAACTTTAAATTATACTTCAGAGCTCAGAGCTCCAAGGCCAGCTACTTGCATTTTCTTGTGAAGCTCTAATGATAAATGACATGGGCAAAGCTTCCAGGCAGTGGCCAGAAAGAATCAAGTTATCCCTTAACTCAATAGTTCTGCTAGCTTTCTGCTTCTGCACATTGCACACAATGACTCTTCTAAGAGTCCCAGTGTTTTGACTTAGTTTTACTAATATAAGATTTTACATATTCTATACTTGCTTATCCAGAAATCACTCTCAAATGTTATATAAACCTTATTTCATAACTTTAATAATTTTTTCCTTCCTTGGAGTCCCAATGTTGTCTCTATTCATTTTCTAATAATTTCTTCAAACTTTCTTTGTAAATCAAGCATTTGCAAATCTGGAACTACCACTGTGCAGTTGTTACATTGTTTGCAATGTACACACAGCATGCACCTGGGCCATTAGGACTGTGTGGCGCTGTGTCCCATGCCTCAATTTTTAATTGCTTAAGAATCATTACATCAAGGATTATCTAGTTTAACAGAATTCATCAGAGAAGAAGGAGAAAGAAGTAAAGAAATCCAGATACAATAGAATAATCATGCACACCAAGGCCAACTGAAAAACAGCCATGCACAAATGAACTCTATACAGCTATTGTCCAGGGCTAAGGTTAGAGGAATGGGAACAACTGTTTTTTGGTTCTTTTTTGGTTTTGTTTTGGTTTTTTGTTGTATTTTTTTTATTTTTGGTTTTGTGTGTGTGTGTTTGTTTATTTGTTTTGTATTTTTGTTTTTTGGTTTTGTTTTTTTTTTTTTTTTACAAAGAGCTGCTGCAGGCTACTGAGATGTCTCCATCTCGGCCTACTGCAGGCAGTCCCTTATTCCAGATATCAGGTCCCCTGGAGGGATGTGTCTCCTGCTTCTCGGGGTCCCAGATGCCATCCTTTTCTAGAAGGAGCTGCCACAGGCTTCTAAGATGTTTCCATCCCAGCCTACTGCAGGCAGTCCCTGTCATTGTATGCTGTCCCCAGCAGGGAAGACTGAAAGAAGCTGAGGAAAAGGGCAACCCTGTAGGAAGACCAGCAGTCTCAATTAATCTGGACCCCTGAGATCTTGTAAACAGTGGACCACAAAACAGGCAGCAAACACCAGCTGATGTGAGACACACACACCCCAACACACATACAGTAGAGGACTTCTGGGTCTGTGTTCATTCAGAGATGATGCACCTAGACCTCAAGAGACTGAAGGACCCAGGAAGTTTGGAGGTCAGGAGGGGTGGGGAATGGGGACATCCACATGGAGACAGGGGTATAAGAAGGAGGTATGGGATGTGGAACAGTCAGAAGGTGGACAGGGGGGTGGCGGAATAAAATATGGAGTGTAAAAAAATAAATTTAAAAAACTAAAATAAAATGTCATGATCAACACATAAATAAATAACAAAAAACAGTGTTACAGCAACATTTGGAAAACAATCAAGAAAAGAAAAAGGAAAAAAAAAACTGAAGCCCATCATCTTTAGTGAAAAGCTAGCTTTAGGCCTGTACTAATAAAATCCAAACTGCATCATATATCTATGTTCTTGGCTCTTGAGTGACTCCTTCACACATGCCCCAAAATGTGTATATTGTTTTCATAAATAAAACAGAAGTCCAAAACAAGCAAGAAAACAAAACAAGATTGATGAATCCATAGTATAACTCACAGTATTTATGAAAATTAAAGGAGTAAGTCTATGGATTAACTTAACATATGTAAATATCCAAACATTTGCATGTACATGGAACTAGTAACCAAACTTGGGTCCTTCTGCCAGAGCATTGTGACCTCTTAATTACTAAGCCACTGCTTCTGCCACATCTAACTTTATTTATTTATTTATTTATTTATTTATTTATTTATTTATTTATTTGAGACAGGCTTTCTCAATGAAACTAGAGATTACTAATGGACTACACAGATTAGCCACCAAGTCTCTGGGATTCTCTTGCCTCTCTACCAGAGCCAAGATCGCAGGCATACCATTGCATGTCTCTCTACTCACACATGTGCTGAAGATCTGACCTCAGGAATTTATATTTGTGCAGCATCTCTCCTGCCACCATATAACCAAATCATTTAACAAGAAAGATATTTTATATTTTAATGGGTTAAAAACTTTAAAAGTTATGCTATGATGAAATGTTTAAAATATTCTTTTATCGAACAGGAGTAACAAGGAAGATATCTTCTATGTAAGGTGTTTATTATTAGGCCTACAAAATGTAATAGTAAACAGGTAAAATATGCTAAGAAATGTTAACAAAAATGGAAGATATTTGCAGTTGACATGATGGTTTACTTAGAATTAAATCTAATTCTACTAGGAAAACATAAAGGAACATGTAGAAAATGCACCAAAACCATTAAAAGAATTTAGGGAATTCAAGGTTTCTGTACAAACGGAAATGACAGAACTTTTACTTTTGTATAAATTTCAAGAAAATAAAAATTTGAATTCATCTCTTTCCTTACAACCATCAGGTAGACATACTTTGAATATTATTTGTACCCTTCAAGATTTATGCTGAGGATTTATTCATTCATATTGCTGTGGAGTGGAGACCAGTAGAGTTATAATACTTTTTCTTGGTTGTTAACCTTGTCACATTTTTAATTAACTACAATTATTAATTACCTGAACTCTATCATTTTTCCCAAGTGAATATGTTTAAACCACCTTTCGGACTGATAGTCTTTATGTATATTCAGAGGTACATATGCAAAGAAAAATAATTCCTTGGCAGAGATATATTGTGGAGCTAGTGCAGTTTCAAATCCCAAATCAGGTGCCTAAAATTGGAGAAAAGGAAATATTGTATGATGAATGTCTAATGCTTCAATTATAATGTAATTCAAATAGCATTATTTTATCCCATTCATATCCAAATGATACTGCTTTACTTATTAGAGTAATAAACCAATATGATCTTTGGATATATTTAAATATCTACATGTGTGAATGAGAAAACTCAGTTTTCTGCAGTGCAGAAAAAAAAGAAGTTTGATAAATAAACCCCAGTTTGAAGTCTCTGTACCTTTGTAGGAGGGTGTAGTGGTGTATGTGGGGAGACCAGAGGTGCAGATTTTCAAGTGTATTGTCTATGGTGACACC
Organism: Mus pahari; assembly: GCF_900095145.1. Lineage (NCBI taxonomy): Eukaryota > Metazoa > Chordata > Mammalia > Rodentia > Muridae > Mus > Mus pahari. The sequence continues at coordinate 25,039 of NW_018392243.1, read as the reverse complement.
ATCCTGAACACAGAAGATCTTGTCATGACTGGTTGTAATTGGAGCTCTATTTGGTTCCAATATGGAGTTTTATCATGGAAGGTCCAATAAAGTTTCTTCCCTTTGAACTCTGCTCCCTGAGTCTCCTGTTCTGTGCCTGGGTGCTTCTGGCTTTGGTCTTCTCCAGTATATCCCATTCATTGAACTTATAGAATATTCAGACTGTCTCTTAAGGCACTGTTTACTTAGATTTCTGCTATCCAATTCTTTTATGCTGAACTGAACAGTTAGAGGTACTTTTAGTGGGTGAAAATGAAAATGAATACCAGCTTCAAAAAGGTTGTTGGAGTTGAGCCTGCTGCTTAGGATATCAAGTGTATGTGTGGGTTATAAATAGTGTACAACCTATTTAGTTTAGGACCAAAAGTCTGTTGGGGCCCATATCCATCAAAAGTTGACTCCAACAAACATTTCTGTCACGTTTTACTCCTGGTGTTTAAATTTTACATGCTCAACAGGAATTAAAGAGATAGGGAAATAAGGTGTCTAAAAGGACAGACCCTAAACCAATTGCCTCGGTAAAAAGCCTGATTCTAATACTTCAACTGTCACATAATTTGAGTAAGTATTTACGCTCTGTGTGCCTCGCATACCTCATAAGGAAATGAGGACAAATAGCTCTTATAAGATGAAGAGTTCACAGCAGTGCCTGACACAAAATAAAGGTCAGTGGTTACTTTTCCAGAGAGGATACATGTATCATTTGTGTGTAGGAAAAAATAACATTGTTGAGTAAGAGTTCTTCAAGCTTGTCCAGATTATAGAAACCCCTATAGTTTCTCCATCTTAACAATTTCAAATTTCACTGAAGGGAACTAAGCCACTTACTGCAAAACAGTGATGTTAGTGAGATTCTGAGGATTGCATTTGTTGGTTATGTCTATGGAATTGCTCATATCATCTGCATTGTACATTTGCAGAATCCAGAGCACAGACTTCAGGTATGTGGTGGTGTCCCCTTCTCATGGAATTCCTCTTTACTTTGTGTGTGCATCTCAGATAGAGGATGCTAAAACACTTTCCTCTTGATCTATAGCCCTAGTCTCATGTACGGATAGATTGTTTAACTAATATGTGTGTCCTTGTTTACTTTCTAGTGCTGACCATAAGCAGCTTGGGGGAGGAAATAATTTATTTCAGATTATTTCTATTACACCAGGAGGAGAAATTAAGAAAATAACTTTTGTTGAGAACTTAGAGGCAGGAAATGGAGCAGAGTCCATGTAAGGATGCTTCTAGATGTGACTGCCCACATTAATCATTAATCAAGAAAATGCCTCAAGGACCTGACTTCAAGCCAGTCTGATGTAGGCAATTCCTCAAGTGACATTCCTCTTCCCAGAGGTATCTAGGTTTGTATCAAATTGACAAAATCAAACCAGCATAGTGTGCATATACGTACAAGATATATGTATGATGATAACTGGAGGGCACCTGCGAAGGTTAGAGAAGATTTTGGAAGTGTTCAATGTTGTGTATAAAATTTTCTTCTACCAAAGAATATTTGACCTGATAGATCTAAAGTTATGACTCAGCTGTTAGGAGCACACACTTGCTCTTTGCAATGGACCTGAATTTGGTTCTCAGGTACCCTGCCAAGTGGCTTGCAACTGCCTGACTTCACGTTCATGGCAGACTCAGCACGCCTAACACAAACACCTGTACTTATATGCACACACATATAATTTAAAAACCTTAAAAAGGATGTATTAAAGAAACACCCTCTCAAAAAACAAGCAAACAAATGAAAAACCCAAAACAACAACAACAACAACAACAATAAAAACCAACCAATTAACCAAACAAACACCCTCTCTTTAATGTGCACATAGAATGTGCCATCTGTTCTCAAAAGAAGGCAAACAGTTTGAACACATGTTACTGACCTTTCCAAAAATACTGTGAGAACTTCCATACCCTAAAAGTTTTGAACCAGCGTAAAAGTTACGTGGAGTCAGTTTGTGTATGTATCCCAATTGATCATAGTACAATGTGAAAACTTTATCCTTAAATTTCCCCAATTCACCATATCTTTTTAATCCTGTTAGGAAATAAATAGAACCCTGTTGTTACTGATATACTACACTAGAAGAAATTTTATATTATACCTATGAAAATTTGTTTAAATTAGGGGTGGGAGTAGGGCTCTGAGATCTCTAAAGTAGTAAAATACACACTACTTTGTGTTATATCCTTGGAAAGTCTTCTGCAGTTCCACTTAATTATAGCTCATGTTCACTAAAGTAGGGGGTAGTAAAGAACAAAGGGTTTGTCTAATCAACGGATATGGAAGGCAGGTGTCTTGTTACCCTAGTGGTGTTTCTTCTTCCTGAAACTATCAAATTAGATTTCTGCCTAGGTAGAAACCATGAGAAAAGCTTAGGCTGGCAAGAATAGTCAGTAGTTACCACTATGATGTTGATACCAAAGAGAGTGAGTTGCATATTATTTAAGGCAAAAATCCTAGGAGATCTTCAAGTCAGATCCAGCTTGATTTCTGTGTCCTCTAACCAGAGTTTTGTGTTCTCAGAAATAGGGTCTCACTGTCTACCTATGGTTGGCTGAGAGCAACGGTAATACCCTGTATTGTTATGGGGACATTTGGGCTTCTCACTAACCAATGACTACTCGCAAAGAATTGTCCCAAACCCAGCACTAAGATTTTTCATTAATATACAATGTTTCTGGGAATAGAGGGTGCCAGTAAACAAGTTCCTTTTTAAAAACTGTACTTAAAATTAACTTACAAAGTACTGCTCCCTTGTCTTTCAAATTCCCATTCCCACTTACACCTTTAACTTCCAGTATTCCTCCACTTCCCCATTCATATCACATCTTCTATTTAATCCTCACCATTTAATTCCCACTCCTTTTCTAGATTCCTGAACTTAAAGAGATTAAATAAAATACAAATCTGACCTTTGAACGTTAGATCCAGAACACGTGGAATTATCTTTTAGGGCATGAGTAACTACATATAGTATAACATTTTCCAGCCCCCTTCCCCCATTTTCCTGAATAACACAGGAAGAGAAGCTACTTCAGAGGAGAGGATGAAGGGGAGAAGGATGGGGAAAGAAAGGGGAGAGGGAGAGGGAGAGGGAGAGAGAGAGAGAGAGAGAGAGAGAGAGAGAGAGAGAGAGAGTTGTTATAGTGGTAGTGGTACATGTATGGAAGTTCTCCACAGACAATCATAGAGAGAGAGATGCAGCAAAGAAAAAAAGCCAGACACAGGCAAAGATAGAACAAGGCCTAGTATGAGAATGATCCAGATAATTTGAACATATTGCCAAAGTTTATATTAGGCCAAGCAGAACAATTCATTCAGAAGCTGAGAGAAGCCAGAAAGACTAAGTTTGGAAGATTGGAGGATGTACAAAGGCTTCCAGGCTTAGGACTAGGGATAGTTAGAATAGACACCATAAAAAGGACAAAATGGCAGCCTACAAAATGAGCAAAGACCTTCACCAAACCCACATCTGACAGTGGGATGATATCCAAAATAAGCAAAGAACTCAAGAAACTAGACAACAACAAATCAAACAACCCAATTTTAAAATGGGGTACAAAGCTAAACAGAATTCTCAACAGAGTAATAATCTCTAATGTCTGAGAGGCACTTAAAGAAATGTTCAATATTCTTATTTATCAGGGATAGACAAATCAAAACAATGCTGAAATTCTATCAGAATTCCATCAAAAATAGGGTGACTAACTTCAAAGCTAAGTTCATGCTTGCAAGGGTATAAAGCAAGAGGAACCCTCCCTCATTGCTGGTCTAAGTGCAAACTTGTACAACTTTGGAAAACAATATGGCATGTTATTAGAAAACTGGGGATTCATTTGCCTCAAGACCCAGCTATACCTATACCAGCCCTGGGCATATACTCAAAAGCTGTTCCAACATACCACTAGGAGAGTTGCTCAACTATGTTCACAGCAGTTTTATTTTTAATAGACAGAACTGGAAACAATCTAGATGTCCCCAAACTAACGAATGGAAAAAGAAAATGTTTTACATTTACATAATGGAGTACTACTCAGCTATGAAAAACAATGACATCGTGAAATTTGCAGGCAAATAAGTGTACTAGGAAATATGGTCCTGAGTAAGGTAACCCAGACCCAGAAAGACAAACATGGTATGTACTCCCTTGCAAGTGGATATTAGCTCTAAAATAAAGGATAACTATGTTACAATCCACAGACCCAAAGAAGTTATGTAACAAGGAGGGCTTAAGTTGAACAGGGCATATTAATCTCTTTAGAAGGAGAAACAGAATAGACATTACAGGCAGATGGGAGAGAGGCCTGGAAAAGGGAAGAGATGGGGAGAGGAACAACAGATATCAGATAGGAGAAGGATGAAGGTAAAGAGTACTTCAAGAGACAACTAGGAGTGGGGCAGGCATCTCTCAGATGAGCTAGAAACCCAGGACTATAGAAATTTCCAGAAACTGATGAGAGTGACATAGCTAAGACTCCTAGTGAAGGGAGATGTGGAGTCTGAACTGGCCATCTTCTGGAACCAGACAAGACTTCCATTGGAGAGGTTAAGAAAACGACACAGGCACACAACCTTCCACCTTCAATTTGTTCTGTCTACAAGATGTGCTGGTGTAAAAGTGGCATAGAGATTGCAGGAGTGACCAACCAATAACTTGTCCAGCATGATTCCCATCCCATGAGAGGGAGTCCATGCCTCACATTACCTGGAAGGCTGGGAAACAGAGGCTATATTGCCCAGAGTCCCACAGTAGAATCAAACATGAATGAAAAAGAAATATATGAAATGATTCCTGATTCTATGCTACTATACTCCTTTATTAGCATCTAGCCCAATTATCATGAGAGGTTTCACCCAGCAACTGATTGAAACAGATGTAGACACTCAGAGCCCCACACTAGGTGGAGCTTGGGGAATCTTGCAAAAGAAGGGGAGGAAGTATTGGAAGAAACCAGAAGGATCAATGACACAATTGAAAACTCAGAGAAAGAAATACCCAAGGCCCATAGGGGCTCAGAGATACTGAACTGCCAACCAGAGTCTGCATGGGCCTGACGTAGGCTCTCTGCATATATGTTACAGTATGTAGTTTTTCTTCTCCTGGGACTCCTAACAGTGGGTGTAGGAACTGTCTCTGGCTCTGTTTCCTGCCTTTAAGACCGTTTACTCCTTTTGTGTTGCCTTGCCTTGTTTCAATAGGAGAGGAGGTACCTAGTCTTACTGTAACTTGCTATGCCTTGGCTGCTGATATCCATTAGATTGAAAGTTCTTCCATGAACCCGTTTATAGGCAACACAAGGCAACTTGTCTCTGTGGCACCTCAGCCATGATTTGCTCTGGGGGAGGGGAGTGATGTCAACGACTGCCAATTGGCCTTGACACTCTGAAAATTATTTATTATTTCAAAAAGATTCTAAAGCTGTTACCTCCTGCTGCTCTGACCAGTTTAGATCCACTGCACTAGGAGAGCCCAATAAATAATTTATGTATATGAAAAAAAAAGAAAGTTTTTCCATGCTCTTCAATTAATACTATGAATATTGCTATCCTACCAAAAGCAATCTACAGATTCAATAGAATTCCCATTAAAATTCCAATATAAATTCCTCACAGACAATGAAAAAAATCAATGTTCAACTTTATATAGAAACTCACAAACACAAACAAAAACAAAACAAAAGAACCCAATTTAAAAGGGCATATGTAACTGTCTTAGTTGAGTGTAGCCCGGGGCTTGGGGGAGAAGATTGTTCAAGGTTCCTGAATAAACTGCTGAGAGAAGAACTGGTGGTTGCGTCTTTCTTGCTGGTCGAGAGGACGAAACAATAATCCATTATATAAACAAATTTAAAGAAAAAAAATGACATGATCATCTCCTTGGATGCAGAAAAAGCATTTGACAAAATACAAAACTCCTTCATGTTAAAAGTATTAGAGAGATCCAAATTTCAAGGCCCATACCTAAAATAATAAAAGCAATTTACTGCAAACTAACAGCCAATATCAAATTAAATGGAGACATAATTGAAGGAATCCTACTGAAATTGGAACAAGACAAGGATTCCCACTCTCCCCATATCTGTTCAATATAGTACTGGAAGTGTTAGCTAGAACAATAAGACAACAAAAAAAGATCAAGGGGATGCAAATTGGCAAAAATAAGAAAGAAAGAAAGAAAGAAAGAAAGAAAGAAAGAAAGAAAGAAAGAAAGAAAGAAAGAAAGAAAGAAAGAAAGGCATCACTATTTGCAGATGATGTGATGGTATACATAAGTAACCCCAAAAATTCTGCCAGAGAACTTCTCCAGCTGATAAACAACTTCAGCAAAGCGGTTGGATATAAAATTAACTCAAATAAGTCAGTAGCCTTTTTTTTTATACAAATGGTAAATAGGCTAAAAAAATAAAGAAAAAACACCCTTCACAATAGCAACAAATAATACAAAATATCTTGGGGTAATCTGGACCTCCGAGATCTCTCAAACCATCAAACAGACAGCATACACCAGCTGATATGAGGCCCCCAACACACATACAGTAGAGGACTTCTGGATCTGTGTTTATTCAGAGATGATGCGTCTAACCCTCAGAGACTAGAGTCCCCAGGGAATTTAGAGGTCAGGTGGGGTGGGGGTGGGGCATCCACATGGAGATGGGGTGGGATGGGGAGGAGGTGTGGCATGTGGAACAGTCAGAGAGTGGATGAGGGTGGTGTGGAATGGAATATGTCTTCTTAGAAGGGAGAACAAAAATAACCACTGGAGGAGATACAAAGACAAGTGTGGAGACTGAAGGGAAGGCCATCCAGAGACTTCCCCACCTGGGGATCCATCACATATATACTCACCAAACCCAGACACTATTGTGGATGCCAACAAGTGTTTGCTGTTAGGATTCTGATATAGCTGTCTCCTGAGAGGCTCTGCCAGTGCCTGACAAATATAGAGATGGATGCTCTCAGCCAACCATTGAACTGAGCACAGGGTCCCCAATGAAGGAGCTAGAGAAAGGACCAGAGGAGCTGAAAGGGTTTGCAGGCCCATAAGAGGAACAACAATATGAACCAACGGAACCCCCAAAGCTCCCAGGGACTAAACCACCAAACAAAGAGGACACATGGAGGGAGTCATGGCTCCATCCACCTATGTAGCAGAGAAAGGCCTTGTTGGTCATCAATGGGAGGAGAGTCCCTTGGTCCTGTGAAGGCTCGGTGCCCCAGTGTAGAAGAATGTCAGGAAAGGAAAATGGGAGTGGGTGTGTTGGTGAGCAGGGGATGAGGGATGGGATAGAGATGTTCAGAGGGGAAACCAGGAAAGGGGATAACATTTGAAATGTAAATAAAGAAAATTTTAAAAATACTCAATAAATAAAATTCTCACAAACTGAATCCAAGAACACATCAAAACCATCATTCACTGTTATCAAGTAGACTTCAATTCAGGGATGCAGGGATGGTTTACAATATTAAAATCAACAATGTAGTACACTATGTAAACAAACTGAAAGAAAAAAAGGCTACATGATCATTTCATGAGATTCTGAAAAAAGCCTCGACAAAATGCAATATACCTTCTCGTTAAAAATCTTGGAAGATCAGGAATTCATCACACATCTCTAAGCATGATAAAAGCTATATATAGCAAACCAACAGCCAACATCAAATGAAATGGAGAAAAACTACAAGCAATTCCAATAAAATCAGTGACAAGACAAGGAGGCAGAGGGAGGGAGGGTTTTGGGTGGAAATAGGGGGAGGGGAAAAGGGAGACTGGATCAGGTATGAGGGGAGACCGGAGAGAAACTCAGAGGACCAGGAGATTGAATGGAAATATGCCACTGCAGGATGTGGGAAGTAGGGGCTACCTGTACATAGTCCCAGAGACCTGGGATGTGAGAGGCTCCCAGGACTCAGTGTGGGAGACCTCAGATGTGATAACCAACAGTGGGGACGTGGAACCTGAAGAGAAGGCCTCCAATAGATAGACAAGGTCCCCAGTGGATGAGTAGGGATAACAACTCACCTTCAACATTTGTGTCCCAGAACACAAATGTTTCTGACTAAAAGAAATGCAGAAACAAAAATGGAGCTAAGACTGAAGGAAAGGGTGCACAATGACTGGCTTACCCAGACCCCTAGGAGATTCTAGGGACTATGCCACCAACCAGTTAGCATAACTGGGCTGTTCTAAGGCCCCAGGTACATATGTAGCACAGGACTGCCTTGTCTGGCCTCAGTGAAAGAGGCTGTATCTAATCCTATAGCGATTTGATGCCCCAGGAAAGGGTGATTCCCCAGAGGGACATACCCTCTCTGTGGCAAAGAAGAAGGGGAACATGGTAAAGAATTCTGGGAGAGGGGGACTGGTACAGGGGCAACATCTGGGGTATAAATAATTAAAATTAATTTTAACAGGAACAGTGCAAAGAAAGAAGGGAGGGAGGGGGGACAGGATACAGTTTTATCAGAGTTTTTACAGAGAAGTGTTGCAGGTGAAAACAGAACGACCTAGAGAATAGGAAGAAACAGGAAGATTAGAACAGACTGCCAGAGTGAATTTGAGGCCAAGCAGAACAATACAGTCAGAAGCTGAGAGAGGCAAGTTTGAATGAGTAACCTTGGATAAGAGTTTGGGCCAGAACAGCTGAGTTGAACCAGCTAACAAGTCTTCAGAAAGAGCTAGAAAGGGTGAGCTTTCTCAGCAGTATGCATCCTAAGTGACAAATACATCTGGCAAATAAAAGTGACGTGTATACCCTTGGTTGCCTCCAAGAGGTTGATGGTAAGTTCTATTGTTGAAGTCACCATGCGGTTTAAACAGAGGATCATGCTGGGTCTAACTTGAATGCCTCCTTCCTTGATTACTAGCTTTCACAGTACCAGACGGTGCCATGTGAATTTCTAAGGGCAGAAATCAGCCATTAGTTCTGCACAGCTATCAAACCTATGAACTACAACAATAATCAGCATACGTGATAACCCTAAGTGTGCAATAGTGGCATACATAAGTTGGTGGTAACCAACAGCTCTCTTACTGGTCTCAACAAGAGGGAAATGAAAACTTGTATAGGAAACCTAGCTAAGTACTCTGGGTTTCTGAGTTCATGGAGCTTGGGTGAGAATTTATAACTAGCACTCCACCAAACCAACATAGCTCATAACTTCATTCTAAATATTTGTCCTTATATCCACAGTTAAACGAAGCTTCGACTCCTCATCAAAGAAATTTCCCTTTTCAGTAGACAGCCATTACAGAAAGCACAAAAGTCAGAGAAGAGATCATGTGGTACCCAGCTGCATGTGATACAGGGATAATACAACCACTACACCTAATTCTCAGATCACATTGTAGAGGAGTGGGAAGAAAGACTGTAAGAGCCAGAACAGGAAGTCAAGATCTATCCAGTGTGTATCCACTAGAAATATCAGGGGTGATATACCTATATGACTCTCATAACAAGACCTGAACAAACAATCAACAGACATGATGACATGAGAAAAGGAAACATCACAGGCCCCAACACAAGGTAAAGAACTAGAGGCAAATGATAATTGCTAAGAGGAGGAGAAATAGTCTTAACCAGGGAAGACTAACCAATAGAATTGCCAATATCAAGTGGTCAGCATTGAAATAATATATGTACTGGTAATATTATATTATGTATTGCTATATTGGACTGAACAAATAGTATATATATATAGATATAGATATAGATATAGATATAGATATAGATATAGATATAGATAATGAGTGTGTGTGTGTGTGTGTGTGTGTGTGTGTGTAATTTACAATACAACAATTAATAAAATAAAACCATGGGTTTGAGGGAAAAGAGGAAGCATATATGGGAGGGGTTGGAAGAAAAAAAGGGAAGGGGAAATTATGTAATCAAATTGTAATTAATAATTAACAAATTGGAAACACTAATTCACTACAAGAAGGTTTTAAAACTCAATGATAGAATGCCAATATGAAATGCAGATTACAGAGATGCAGAAACACCCATGTCCTTCATGATTCAGGTACTGAGTCTGGCTGACAGCCTTCAAATGTATTGGAAGGGAGCTGGCAATAGTAGGTTTAGGTCAATCACCATGAGATTTTCTTTCATTGTGCAATAAGCCAATGGGTTTGTGATTAAAAAAAACTGTAAGAAGATGGAGACCAAATTATTTTTAATATGGTACCACCTCTTACATTTCCATGACCTAAACTGTATCTACTTTAAGAGCAAAATCAAAGAAAAATCACTTTTTGTCATTGTGGTTGTGAGTATTGCATGACACGCTGTCTATAACATGTGGGACACAATTGTATCTCCACTGTGACATCTCTTATTTGGTTTGGAGACGGAAACAGTACTGGGTACACAGCATGCTAGTGAAGGTTTCCTCTTTATTATGTCTGTTCATATGGTTTGTCTCTGTAGATCCAACCAATCCATTACCCACTGTTTGAGATTTTATTGTCAGTCGATTAATACAACATGCTTTTCTAACAGCTTACCTTTCTGATCCACATGTAAAACAAACAAACAACATCAAATAGAAAATTCCTCACCTGCCTTTGTCATGAAAATCCTTCCATCGTTTCCAATAAAAACAATATCTGAAGTATAAAAGCTATGAAAAGACATCTTTATATAGTTTTTGAATAAGTCACACAGCATTTCAAAACTATTGCCACCATCCATTGAAATCCATATCTAAAGGAATAAAAAGACAACACCTCACTAAGAACTGCCTTTAACCCTCAAAATTACCTATTAGCCTTATCTCTCTACAAAAGAAAATATATGCAGTATTATTTTCCTCATATCTCTATGTCCATCATGAACCCAGGTACACACCAACTACTTTCTCACTCACCATATGATTTACCTTTCCAGTGTTTATATTGTCAAAGGTAATTAGTTCAACTAAGTGGTTGAGAGAGGTATCTTATTACATTCTTCTTCTCTCAGTGTGTGTGTGTGTGTGTGTGTGTGTGTGTGTGTGTGTGTGTGTGTGCATGTGTGTCTTGCATGCACATGTATGGGAGCATGTTTAGGAAGACTACAGGAAGAAATTGGGTGAATTCCTCTTGTGCTTGCTGCCTTATTAAGATAGAGTCTTTTATTGAACAAGAACTTTATTTTATTTATTTATTTGTTTGTTTGTTTGTTTATTTATTGGCCTTACTGGCTGGCCAGTGAGCTTTTGGGATCTGCCAGTCTCTGCTTCCTAATGTTGGGGTTTATGGATTTGCACAGTCACACTCAGCCTTTTACACTGCTTTTGGGGATTTGAACTCAGGTCCTCATGCTTTCAGAGCAAGTGATTTTACCAGCTGAACCACCTTTGCAGCCCCACATACTGCGTTTCTGCTTTGTATTTTCCTACAACATGAGGATTATAGCATCTCTTCAAATGTTTATTTGTTTTTATTTTCATTTAAAGGATGTGCCACTTTGTTTCATTTCTTTCATTATTACGTTTTCCCTTTGAAAGTACATTGTCAATGGAGTACTACTCAGCTATTAAAAACAATGAATTTATGAAATTGCTAGGCAAATGGATGGATCTGGAGGGTATCATCCTGAGTGAGGTAACCCAATCACAAAAGAACTCACATGATATGTACTCACTGATAAGTGAATATTAGCCCAGAAACTTAGAATACCCAAGATACAATTTGTAAAACACATGAAACTCAAGAATAATGAAGACCAAAGTGTGGACACTTCGCTCCTTCTTATAATTGGGAACAAAACACCCATGGAAAAAGTTACAGAGCGAAAGTTTGGATCTGAAATGAAAGGATGGACCATCCAGAGACTGCCACATCCAGGGAACCATACCATAATCAGCTACCAAAGGCAGACACTATTGCATATGCCAGCAAGATTTTGCTGAAAGGACCCTGATGGAGCTGTCTCTTCTGAGGCTATGCCAGTGCCTGGAAAACACAGAAGTNGATGCTCACAGTCAGCTATTGGATGGAACACAGGGCCCCCAGTGGAGGAGCTAGAGAAAGTACCCAAGGAGCTGAAGAGGTATGCACCCCTATAGGTAGAACAACAATATGAATTAATCAGTACCACCAGAGCTCATGTCTCTAGCTGCATATGTAGCAGAAGATGACCTAGTCGGCCATCATTGGGAAGAGAGGCCCCTTGGTCTTGCAAACTTTATATGCCCCAGTACAGGGGAACACCAGGGCCAAGAAATGGGAGTGGGTGGGTACGGGAATGAGGGGGGGTAGTATAGGGGACTTTCAGGATAGCATTTGAAATGTAAATGAAGAAAATACCTAATAAAAATTGGGGGGAAAATTACATTGTATGAACTCTTTCATTATTGTTATTTTTTTAAGATTTATTTATTATATGTAAGTACACTGTAGCTGTCTTCAGACACTCCAGAAGAGGCAGTCAGATCTTATTAAGGATGGTTGTGAGCCACCATGTGGTTGCTGGGATTTGAACTCTGCAACTTTGGAAGAGCAGTTGGGTGTTCTTACCCACTGAGCCATCTCACCAGCCCCCCATTATTGTTATTTTTAATTCTCCCTTCCATTGTATTCCTTAAACATTGTAGGGTCTATATTGCATTTTTTTTCTCTCCAAGCTGGTACTAGTAGTACAGTTCTATAATACTAGCACTTGGGAGGCTGAGACATGAAGGGGGGTTGGTTCTGTTGCTAAGACACTCTTCCCCAATTGGTTCTTGATTTGTCTGTTAAGAATGTCAGAGGCTAATTGCTGGGCAGAAGATACAGGTGGCACTTCTAGGTTCCAGGAAGATAGTCAGTCACAAGGAAGGAGAGAGGAGTTTTTGTCATGCCTTGGAGGTAAAAGAACACAGCTACCATGTGAGGTCTCACAGGGGCTGTGGTCTGTGGCCATGACTAGGCAGGTGGCCAGGCATGTTTGACAGGGGCTAGGTGGGACTAGTCAGTGAAGTTCAGGGCAGGTGGACAAATGGAGATAATAGATTGGTAAGGGCATGATTTTCCAGGTGGGAAATATCAGCACCCAGCAATTGTGCCAAGAAGGTAAGTTGTAAAGGAACAATCTGTGTGCATGTCATTTGTCCAAGGATAAAATGGAAGCCAGATTGGGGCTGGAAGCACAGCTGATCCTAGAGCTAAGGCAGTAGCATATAACTACATGCAACAGTGGCAGGCAGGGTCTACATACAGGTCCACAACAGGCTGGGCCAGAGTGTAAGACTCTGTCTCAAGGAGAAACAAAATACACTCATGAAAAACTTCATCAGTAGGGTCTTCTGGTAATATTCCTGACTTATATGCTTTTGAGTCATCAAATCTGAGTATAGTAAACTCTTCCAAAAGCACTTTTCAATCCATAATTCCAAAATTTCTAGAACAGAAGATAATGAAGTGGCTACATTGGCAAAAATTGACAGGAAACTGTTAGATGAAGTCTAAGAATTTGACAACATTTGTGTAATACAGAGAAAATAGCATGCAATTTATATTGAGAAGAAGGCATGCCAAGAAATGTAAGATGCTTGCTTACAGAATGTACAGAGTAGCAGGCCCTTGGCCTGAACTCTGCAGCCAGTCCCACAACACCCAGAGGAAGCTCCACTCCCAGGCACTCTATCACACCCAGGATCATAGGACCAGAGGTGAGGAGGACACAACATCTGTCCCAACATTACCCGGAGTAACTGGGACCAGAGGGATCCAGGGAAACAGGAACCCAGCCCAACTAGTGTCACAGGTTCCTTCTGGTCTGGGCTGGTGCTCTGAGTAGAACTTGGGCCTGAATTCTGCCTTTGCAACCAATCCACAACACTCAGAGGAAGTTCCACTCTCAGGCACTCTAACATACCCAGGACTCCAGGATCCCAGAATCCTAGGGACTTGGTCACACCAGGATCTCAGGGTCCCATAGGCAGCTTTATTCCCAGGAGCTCTGACACACCCAAGATCTCAGAATTACAGGATCCTACAGTCACAGGATCACAGAGACAGCTGGACTCTGAGGAGTTCTGACACAACTAGGATCACAGGAAGGAAAGATTCCGGTCAGATATAGCTAGGGCACGTAGTACTAGTGATAACCAGATGGCAGGAGGCAAGCACAAGAACATAAGCAACAGAAACCAAGGTTACCTGGCATTATCAGAAACCAATTCTCCGAACACAGCATGTCCTGGATATACCATCACACTGGAAAAGCAAGATTCAGATCTAAGATCATTTCTCATGATGATGATAGAGGACTTTAAGAAGGACAAAAATAACTACTTTAAAGAAATACAGGAGAACACAGATAAATAGCTAGAAGCCCTTAAAGAGGAAACATAAAAATCCCTTAAAGAATTACAGAAAAACACAAACAGGCAAAGGAAATGAACAAAAACATTCAAGATCTAAAAATGGAAATAAAAACAATAAAGAAATCACAAAGGGAGACAGCCCTGGAGTTAGAACACCTAGGAAAGAGATCAGGAGTCATAGATNCAAGCATCACCAACAGAATACGAGAGATGGAAGAGAGAATCTCAGGGGAAGAAGATACCATAGAAAATATTGACACAAAAGTCAAAGAAAATGCAAAATTCAAAATGCAAAAAGCTTCTAACTCAAAACATCCAGGAAATACAGGACACAATGACACAAACCTAAAGTTAGTAGGTATAGAAAAGAGTGGAGATTCCCAAATTAAAGGGCCAGTAAATATCTTCAACAAAATTATAGACAAAACTTCCCCTAACCTAAAGAAAGAGATGCACATGAACATACAAGAAGCCTACAGAACTCCAAATAGACTGGATCAGAAAATAAATTCCTTGCACCACATAATAATCAAAACACCAAGTGCACTAAACAAAGAAAGAATGTTAAAAGCAGTAACGGGTAAAAGTCAAGAAACATATAAAGGCAGACAGACCTACCAGAATCACACCAGACTTCTCACCATAGACAGAAAGCTAGAAGATCCTGGGAGGATCTAATACAGACCCTAAGAGAACACAAATGCCAGTCCAGGCTATTATACCCAGCAAAACTCTCAATTACCATAGATGGAGAAAACAAGATATTCCATGACATAATCAATTTTACACAATATCTTTCCACAAATGCAACCCTACAAAGGATAATAGATGGAAAATACTAACACAAGGATGGAAACTATACCTTAGACAAAGCAAGAAAGTAATCTTTCAACAACCCCAAAAGAAGATAGCCACACAAACATAATTCTACCTCTAACAACAAAGATAACAAGAAGTAAGAATCACTTGTCTTTAATATCGTTTAACATCAATGGACTCAACTCCCCAGTAAAAAAACATAGACTAATAGACTAGATAGATAAACAGAACCCAACATTTCACTGCATACAGGAAACACACCTCAGTCACAAAGACAGAAACTACCTCAGAATGAAAGGTTGTAAAACATTTTTCCAAGCAAATGGTTCCAAGAAACAAACTGGAGTAGCTCTTCTAATATTAAACAAAATCGACTCAATAGAAACACATGTATAAAAGTTGGGGTCTTAGACAGATGCACTTAACACTTAAAATGAACAGAATGCATAGAAACAAACACTTATCTAGGACTAATTGGCTATTCTGGGTCTTTTGATGTTACATATCAAATTGAGGATTTTCTTTCTATTTATGTGAAGAATGAGATGAGGATGTTGATTGTGATTTTATTGAATCAGTAAATTCTTTTGGTAGGAAGATCATTTTGCACAATGTTAATTCTACCAAGCTATACACTTGGGAGGTCTTCAAATTCTAGTATGTTTCTTAATCTCTTTCTTTACACATTTAAAGTTTTCATTATAGAGGCTTTTTTTTTACCTCTTTTGTTATATGTATCCTAAATATTTTATTTTATTTGAGAAACTGGGAAGAGGAGTGTGTCCATGATCTTTTTCTCAGCATGCTCGTTACTCATATATATTAAGACAGGTAAATTTTGTAAGTTAATTATATATCCTAATACTTTGTTGAAATTATGGATAATTTCTACAGTTTTCCAGTCAATTTATGGGAACAATGGGTATGAGGCAATATAATCTTAAAATAATTTGACTTAGTATTTTCCCATCTGTATCTTTTCTCTTGCCTTTTTTCTCCAGCTAATGCTTCGATCACATTATGAATAAGCAGTAGGGATAATGTGCAGTCTTCTCCCGTTCCTGATTTTAAGGGGGCTTATTAATGGTTTCATTCATTTAGGATGTTATTGGCCATGGGTTTGTCATACATAACCCATGTTGGAATACACGCCCTACAGTCCTACATGTTCTAGGGCTTATATTAAGAAAGCATGTTTAATCTTACCAATGACTTTTTTCTTTTTTCTTTTGTTTCCATTGGATGATTCTTGTATTTTTTGTCCATGTATTTGGTTTACTACATTTATTTCTTATATATGTTAAAAAAAAGGCAAAAATAAAACAGTGAAAAAAGGAACAAAGAAATCATAAGAAAAAAGTGTTAATCCAAAAGAATAAAAATTCAATGGCCAGAGGAGAAATTAGAGGTTGAAAACTGTTAGTATAAAAACCAAAATAAGGTAGTCTCAAGAAGCCCTAATACCAGGATATCAGATGTGTATATGTTCATTAATGCATACAGTAGAGAAGAGCCAAAAAATTTGTGAGCATGGATAAAATAAAGATGGTTTTTGATCACATATACCCTAGATTCTCAAGTTGGGAGGCACAGATTCAGTAGAAACCACTTACATGTTGTGTCAAGTGAGAAATACTGAATGAATTAACAATGAGGCACGGTGCTAAAAATCAGCCTAAACAACTTTGGTTGGCCTTGTCAGTTGCCCAAGTTGTTTTTTTGTTGAGACAGAGTCTCATACTGGAGCCAAAACTGGCCTTGGACTCACAGCAACTCACCTCCCTCAGCCTTCAGACAACTGGGATTGCAGTCTGGATGGGCCATTATGCTTCACTTCCCTGATTGTTCCCAACAGGTTTAGACTGGTACTCAATGTCTTTCTACATCTGTAACTGCTCCAGGGAGTTGTTATTCATAAGCAATAGATTTTCTGAGAGAGTCATGAACTGAACAGATATTCTAGGATTCAGCTGCCAACCTCTGAAATCTTTAACCACTTTCTATCCAAATAGAAATCTTACATGGATGTTAATAATTGAGGAGCTCATAACTTAAAGTAAAGCTATAACCTGCGTTGTGATCTTAGAATCTCACTGAGAAATTCTATTCTCTCTCTTGACTGAACTGCAGTCATTAAATTTTTCTTTCCCAAGAAGAAATCTCACTGTGAAAGTGAATTGAGTGCTTTTCTTGGAAGATACCATATCACATCTTAGTACTGAGTGCCTTCAGGTTTCATATTTTGTGACCTTACTTTTAACTTGGGAAATAAACATAGGTATTTGGCAAAGCTTTCAGGTTACTGATAATAGAACTGTCTGGCTGGAAACCCAAGGATGGAGAACATTACCAGAAAGAGCTCAGATGACAACAGAGCCAGAAGAGGATGCTCTGACAAATTCAGGTGAATTTGCAGAAACACCAGATAAAAACCATACTTTTAATGGATTAATGGTAAAATCTAAGTCTTTCAATGTTGTAAAGAAATGAGTTATTTCCAGTAATATTAAAAAATTTGGTGCTCCATGTCTCATTTTTATCAGCCAGTGAACGATTTGAGAGGTTACAACTAACTCCAGACTACTAAGCTTAACACACAATAGTTTATAAGCATTTATTACCGCCACTTCTACTTCTATCCCCTAGATCACCAGAGTACTCCAGTTCCTCATGTATATGATCACACAGTCTACCAAAATTGGACTACTACTCTTATTCCAAAAAAGGAAATTTATGTCTGCTTACCTGATTGCCATAAACATACAGAAAGTGGCTTCGGGGATGGAACACCATTCCAACTGGATGAACGAATGTGGAAGGAAATTGAAAACTAGGAAATTTTGGTCGAGGGCTTGGTTTCCCATCCTTGAGCATAGATACAGTGACATAGGTCTCTTTGGTATCCTAGAAAAAGCAAAGGAAGACTTAAGATTTGTCCTCTTATTCTTTGTCCATATTATAATTTCTAGACTTTTCCATTATTTCAGTTTTAATTGAGACAAGGGCATACCCATTATCACAGCAAAGATTTCAAAAAAACATTAGAAATCACTGAAAGCTCTACTCCACTACCTCAGCTATCAGTTTTATAGATGCTGAGATGTAACATAGGAAACTAAGGAATCTACTCTAAACTAAAAGTAGAAAATTGGACTGAAGAACACCACCACGTATTTCATCTCACAGCAGACCTATTCTTTAAAAAAAAAAGACAACAAATAATATCTACCCAAAATCATTTTTCCGGGGAAGTCTTATCATTCTGGGAGTGATACATATACAGGCTTATGCTATCTCCTTTTCCTCACTTGTGGTTCTCCTGAAATTTATTTACCTACTAATAAGAGGTTTGTTTGTTTGTTTTCAAGAAAACATCAGTTTAATCTAAAATATATTCATTTCAGCCTACACAGGCATGGTGGCAAATGCCTCTAATTCCAACACTCAGGGTCAGGTGTAGGCATTTGCTGTAAGCTCAAGGATACATAGTATTACATAGTGAGACTCTGCCTTAAATTTTTCAGCTGAAAAGTCAGCTTATTTGATGTTACACTGAGGTCTAGAGGGATGATATATATGTCCCACTTAGGACTTAATGCTGAACAGCCACTTGGAGAACCCTTGAATTTTCTAATGGTTCTGAAAATAATTATAATTAGTAGTCATGGTTAAGGATTTATGCAACAAAAAAATGCACATCTGTGTCAATGGGCTCCCCTTCTTTGTGCATTTAAACTAACCCTTTTCAAGGAACTTTAGATTTTTGAGGAAAATATTCAGCTTATATTTCCCTGGAGAATCAGAAAACTATTAGCATTGTGGCTTTCACTTTTATACACTTGAATGACACATAAAAAGAAATGTTCAGGAGCAAACTTTTCCACAAATGAGTATATCAATTTCTATGCCAGAGATCATGACAAACTGGAAATGATGTCTGCTAAAATTAGTTTGTAGTGCTTTGTGACAGACAAAAACCCTCTGGGCTATAAGACTTACTTGCATATAGAAAAGATAAATTCCACTTTCGGTTTCATGATCAATAAGAAATGCTATCACGTGTGGAATGGATCTTTCATTTTTATAAGTAGAAAATACACAAGGCAACCATTGAAGAAATGGTTCTTTACTGAAAAAACAAGAACTGGACTACAAAATAGAAAGAGAGAAAATTGTTCCTGAAACATAATTTGCAACTACATACTGTAGAAAAACAAGCTAATGAAGCATTGTGGTCTTTTGACAAGTCACAAATAAATCCATATGTCCCCTCCCCTTTTCTTATGCATGCATGCATGCATGGACATCAGCATATACACAGAATGGTTCTTACTATGTGGCCAAGGGTATTCTAGATCTATGTAGCAAAGGTCAGTGTACCTCCTCCTACTGGTTGCTAGAATTGCATGTCTGTGATTATACACATGGCTTAGATATCATAGTTTAAATTCTTTCAGATCTATTCCTTTCTTCGGGATGGATTTTATTTTTAGAAAACACTGAGAAGAAACTCTTCTCTGGTATGGAGTATTTTTCTAGAGACCCTAGATACATTTAGTTTTAACAGAAGTAGGTATCTGCTATTAAGTATACAAGGAGACACCACTGGGACTGGTTAAGTACTTCTTAACCAGTGTGTTCAAGTACCAAATTGCACATCAAAAACAGTTCTCGAAATCATGCTTAACAAAATTAGCTACCTTTGAAAGTTTCTATAACATACCTCACTGAGGGTCCTGTTTCTTTTGAAAGTGACAGTGACATAATCAACTGTAAAGTACAAAGGTGCAGAAATTATGAACATCTATTTTTTCACTTGGGAAGTATTAGTGTTAATAGAGCTGCTGCATAAGATAAAATGGTTTGTGCCATCTAATAATGTATCTTTACACACATCACTCTAGCAAATGAGCAGCAGTGCCACTCTCACTCATTTTTATAAAAGTTATCTCAGCATGTGGCCCAGGGTAGCCTCATGTCTTCATCGTTCCTGTTTCCAACTCTGAGTGTTAAAGGAATGACAGGTATACACCACTAGTAAGCCTGGCTTTTGCATTTTTAGGCCATTAATTCATACATAATCATTATCTTCACATTTTATTCAATTTTATATTTAATGCAGTTTATTTGATCGATAAATGTAATCTATAGTGATAAAAGTACATTTAAAATTTACCTTCAAAACTTTCTCTGTTTGCAAAACATTTTTCATTATACCACAGTTTTCCTCTCTTATAGTCATTCTATATAAATATATAAATGAAAATGTCAAATGGACCACATATAGAGATATATATTAAACAAAAAACCTTACTTTAAATTCCAAAGTTTTGATCATTGTGGATGTGAGGCCAACTAAGAAAAGAAATCTGTACTTATATAAGAGGTTGAAGACTACAGTAAAGAAACAGCAATTACATTGTCAAGCGTCCCTAAGAAAGAAACACAAAGGCACGATGGAGCTCTTGGCTGTGAAGTGTCTTTTTAAAGCACTCAGAAGCTGCTTAGGTCTTCACCACAGTTAGAATGGTGCGTGTGTTTACTTCGTTGTTGTTGTTCCACATCTGCTGCAACAGGGCAGAAGGAACCTGCACAGAAGACTGATAATGGCAAGTAGCAGCAATATAAAGGCACTGGGAACTGACCATAAGAAAGAAATGGGACACAAGTAGAATTATTTTTCTTAAATATTAACTATAATATGATGAGAAAGTTTGTTAGGGGAAGGTTTCAACTTTCAATTTGGAGTTGAGACAATGAAACCCTCTTTTATTTTTAATGAGAAAATTAGCATAACTTATTAGTAGCAATTATATAAATGTTGAGGTTTTCTCTTAACCCTGATAGCGACCAAATAATAGAGGCAGGAGTATCTTATTTATTTAACAGCTTTATGGCACAACAATTGAGCAGTACCAATTTTTTTTTAAATCCCCTAAACTAATCTGGCTATCTCTCAGCCAAAACCCCCAAGACGCTTACACTTTATGGTTTTCTCTGTTCCACCTGTTTTCTTGTGATTTCTCCTGGACCTTCTCCTCATGACTGAATCTCCACTTCCTCTCGCTCACCCACTCCCCTGGCTGGGAGGAAGTTCAGCCCTACTCTCTCTCCTCTTCCATCATTGACTTTCCAGCTTTTATTGACAAATCAGAGAATAAATGGGAAACAATGTTTATACTATGTTTAGCAGGAGATACTTAGAATAAACATTACAATGTCACGTCAAGATTGTAACCACACATGGTGGCAGAGAATCAGCAGTTGAACAATACAAGATACTCTATACACAGGGCACAATAATATTATGCCTACATCTCCCCCTTTCAGACCAATAAAAGGCTCTTTCTCTTACAATATGATGTACCTTCATGTGTTTGGCAACCTTGGAAAAAGTATTCTATTATTCATCCTTGATGAATCTAAATGCATAATATCTTGATGCATCTAAAATTCTATACCTAAATCAATTTCTATCAAAATTTATTATTATGACATGCATAGGCCTAAAAACATTTTCCTAAGTCCTAAACAATTTGAGCTTGATATAGATACTGATACTATCTAGTCTTCAACTGTATCAGAGACTTAAAAGGGAATAAATATTACCAGAATATACAGGAAGTGCAGGGAAGCAGCTTCCAAAACCAAAAAAGTGACAGAGATAGCTGGCTGCCTGTACAGTCCCCCTGAATTTTTCTATAACGTGGGAGCATCTATCTTCAGCCAAGAATATCTGGCAGACACTTCTGTGAAGGAGGAATTATAATGGACTTGCCTACCTGTCATGGCAAATCTTGGCCATCAACTTACTGTATCCTGTATGTCCAGTTTAGACACCATTCTGTCTGCAATTGAAGCAAGGGCATTTTCTTGCCCAGTGGCTAGCATTCCACATATGATGCCAACTCCACATGGAGGACCTTTGATTGCTTGTCATGTTCTTTGAAGGGGAATAAGGTTCTGCTAGGAAAATGTCAGAGGACTCTCCATGCCACAGGACCCCTAGCACACCCAGAACCTCGGGATCATGGGTGAGTGGAATGCAACATCAGCTCCAAAGAGTCCTAGAGGGCCTTGTGCCAGCAGGAACAGGGTCAAAGGAACCCCACCTGACCAGAGGCTGAAATTCCTATTGATCAGGGCCAGCGCCCCCCCCCATCTTCCACCAGATCCCAGCGGAGGGCTCCAAGGGCCCCAGAGGAATCTCCACACAGCAGGACCCCTAGCACACCCAGGACCTTGTGATCACTGGAGAGCATATGGGCAACAGAAGCAACAGAGCTTCTTGGACAGGGTCCCTTCAGTCCTTCATCCTCAGCCAGGAAGTGGAGCTGAGACCCAGACCCCTGGGCATCTTCCTTGCCAGAGGAGTGACAGTCTACAGGGAGTGCTCTGACCCCAGGACTCAGGAAGTGGATCAGAGCTCCAGACTTCCGCGCAAGAGGAGAGCTTGCCTGCAGAGAGTACTCTGACCACTGGAAGAGAGTTGGACTCCCAGGAGTGCTGACAGAGGCTAACAGAATCACAGGAGAAACAAGCTCCAGCCAGAGACAGCTAGATCATCTAACACCAGAGACTACCCATTCATGATAAAAGTCTTAGAAAGATCAGGAATTCAAGGCCCATACCTAAACCTAATAAAAGCAATGTACAGCAAACCAGTAGCCAACATCAAACTAAATGGAGAGAAACTTGAAGCAATCCCACTAAGATCAGGGACTAGGCAAGGCTGCCCACTCTCTCCCTACCTATTCAATATAGTACTTGAAGTCCTAGCCAGAGCAGTTAGACAACAAAAGGAGATAAGGGGGATACAAAATGGAAAGGAAGAAGTCAAAATATCACTATTTGCAGGAGATATGATAGTATATATAAGTGACACTAAAAATTCCACCAGGGAACTCCTAAACCTGATAAAGAGCTTCAGTGCAGTAGCGGGATATAAAATTAACTCAAAAAAAGCAGTGGCCTTTCTCTAGACAAAGGATAAACAGGCTAAGAGAGAAATTAGGGAAACAAGAACCTTCATAATAGTCACAAAAAATTATAAAATACCTTGGTGTGCCTCTAACTAAGAAAGTGAAA
>NW_018392243.1:0-1246 GCF_900095145.1 Mus pahari | reverse complement strand
GGAAAATTCCTGAACAGAGCAGCAATGTGCTGCTTGTGTTGTAAGATCAAGAATCGACAAATGGGACCTCATAAAATTGCAAAGCTTCTGTAAGGAAAAAGACACTGTCAATAAGACAAAAGGGCCACCAACTGATTGGGAAAGGATTTTTACCACTCCTAAAGCCAATAGGGGAATAATATCCAATATATACAAAGAACCCAAGAAGCTGGACTCCAGAAAATCAAATAACCCTATTAAAAAATGGGGCACAATCCTGTGGATACTTCATTCCTCCTTAGAATAGGGAACAAAATACTCGTGAAAGGATATAGGTACAGAGACAAAATTTAGAGCTAAGATGAAAGGATGGACTATCCAGAGACTACCCTACCCGGGAATCCATCCCATCATCAGCCACCAAACCCAGATACTAATGCACGTGGCAGCAAGATTCTGCTGAAGGGACCCTGATATAGCAGCCTCTTGTGAGGCTATGCCAGTGCCTGGCAAACACAGAAGTGGATGCTCACAGTCAGTTATTGGATGGGACGAAGGGCCCCCAGTGGAGGAGCTAGAGAAAGTACCCAAGGAGCTGAAGGGGGCTGCAAAACTATAGGTGGAACAACAATATGAACTTACCAGTAACCCCTGAGATCATGTCTCTAGCTGCATATATAGCAGAAGATGGCCTAGTCGGCCATCATTGGGAAGAGAGGCTCCTTGGTCTTGCAAACTTTATATGACCCAGCACAGGGGAATGCCAGGGCCAAGAAGGGGGAGTGGGTGGGTAGGGGAGCAGGGGCAGGGGAGGGTATAGGGAACTTTCAGGATAGCATTTGAAATGTAAATAAAGAAAATATCTAATAAAAATGGGGAAAAAAGAATAAAAATGGGGTACAGAGCTAAACAAAGAATTCTCAACTGAGGAATACTGAATGGCTGAGAAGCACCTGAAAAAAAAGCTCCACATCCTTAATCATCAGGGAAATGTAAATCAAAACAACTTTGAGATTCTACCTCACACCAGTCAGTATGGCTAAGATCAAAAATTCAGGTAACAGCAGATGCTGGGGAGGATGTAGAGAAACAGGAACACTCTTCCATTGCTGATTGCAAGCTTGTACAACCACTCTGGAAATCAGTCTGGCGTTCCTTCAGAAAATTGGACATAGTACTACCGGAGGATCCAGCAATACCTCTTCTGGGCATATACCCAGAAGATCTTCCAACTGGTAATAAGGACACATGCTCCACTATGTTCATA
>NW_018392242.1:7802-18748 GCF_900095145.1 Mus pahari | reverse complement strand
ATCTCCACCCTTTAAATTCCAGATCAAAGATTTAATCATTTCATTGATTGAATCAG
The DNA here is from genome assembly GCF_900095145.1 of Mus pahari. Lineage (NCBI taxonomy): Eukaryota > Metazoa > Chordata > Mammalia > Rodentia > Muridae > Mus > Mus pahari. The sequence continues at coordinate 18,692 of NW_018392242.1, read as the reverse complement.
AAGGACTTGTGTTCACATACTCTCCACTCCTNGCCAACCCCACACATCACCCCCAAAGTTTCATAGATTAAATTCAGACATTCCACTTGTTAATTAACCATACAAAAACAATTTTGTTGATTTATTCCTTCATTTTCTTAACNCTTACTTATTTTTCAGTTTGTTCAAGGGACCTTGTCATGCTCTGAGGCCACGGTTGTTTTAGAAGTCTAATTCTAGCAATCCTCCTGCCTCAGAATCCTTTTTATTGTTAGGATTACTGTTATGAATAAACATATCTGGTTGGATTTTATTCAGGGNACCAGAGTCATTTCCAGTGTGCATCAGCTAAGGGTTTAATCTGTTGTTGAACAGAGACATAGCATAATTCAAAGATAATCTTTTTCACTGGATTTGGGACAGAATACAGAGTCAGAAACCGGAATAGGCACTGGAGCTCAAGGGCTAAAGTGGATGCTCTGTCAGTAAACTGCAGCAGCAGCCACTCAAAAGGTNGGGCAGGAACAAGGCTTGATTCCATTACTATAGTAGCCAGGGTGCTGGGTGTGTACTCAGATCAAAGGGAGCTTCCCAGCATACAGGGATTCCTCTCTAAAACTCTCTGTGCAGGAGCCAAGACGGGGCATGCTGGTGAGCTCAAAACTGGAAGTTGGAGGTAGGAGGCTCATATCAATGTCATGTTCAGCCAAATTGTAAGCTGAAGTATAATCTGATCCCTAAGAGACCTGCTTGCTAAATGGACAAAGGCAAACATAAAAAGGAAGGTGTGAGGGAGATGGTGCCCTTGGCTGCTCAGGAAGGATCAGTCCATCAGCAACATTCCTCAGGGCTATGAGATTTGAAGTGGGTCTTGGGCTGGAGACTTGGCTTCGAAAGAGGGAACACCTGTCAACCTTCTGTTCCTATCATCTACATGGTGGCTTGAAATGATCTGTGACTCCAGTTCCAGCAAATGGGAAACCGCCCTCTAGGGCAGCACACATGTGAGGGCTGCCCATTCATAGTTGTAGGCAAAACACCCCTACACATAGAACAAATCTTCTTAAAACAACACATCTATCCTGGCAATGGCGGCATACACATTTATTCCCTCCCCCCAGGAGTCAAAGTATGACTGTTCAGGGAGTTCAGAGCTACCCTTATCTAAATAAGTAATTTCCACCAAGTGAAACCTATGGAGTGAGGATCTTGCATAAAATTGAACCAGAGCTGGACAGGGTGGCACAGGACATTAACCCCAGTGCTACAGTCAGAGGCAGGAGCATCTTTGATTTCTAGGCCAGACTGCTCAGAGTGGCTTATGGGACATTTAGGGATCTTAAACAAAGAAACCCTGTCCCAAAACAACAAAACAAACAAACACACAAACAAGGTGAAGTTTTCCAGGTGGTGCAGGTACAGACTTAAAATCTAGAGGTCAAGGTCAGTCTGGTATGTAAAGTGAGTTTTAGAAGAACCAAATATGGTTAAACTGATCAACCCCATCAAAAATCACACAAACTAACAAACAGAAAGAAAACAAACAAACAAAAAATACCCAAAACACAAAATAAAAATCTTAAATAAAACCTCAAGAGAGCTTAAGAGCCAGTGAGATGGCTCAGAGGGGAATGGCACTTGGTGTCAAGCCTGAGTTCTGTAGTGGGACCCACAACTGTACTGAGAGAAACCACTTCAGTTTACAGTCCTCCCACTCTATATGCACACTCCCCTGCTGACACACCAATCCACAAATGAACTAAGACAGTCATCATGTACAGAATAACACAAGATATGATCCAGGGTGGTGGTGCAAGCTTCAGTGGAATGATGAAGGATGGCCCCCAAACTACATAATGTAATTCTGTGTCTCCCAATCAAATACCAACAATGGGTGCTGTGTGTTTAATTGGCAACTGAGCTTCTTCTCCTGGGCTTCATGAATAAAAATGTCTGCAGTAAAACTCCTTGGGTCAAGAGAAAAAGGCTTTTTCCAAAGTGCGAACAAGGTCTCCTTAGAAAAGTAAGGAGAAATCCAAAGTGGACAGAAAGATTTTCAGAGTAAAATGGGACCAATAGAAAGGAGATTTTGAACTGGATATGCCTCATAACCAGGGAATTAGGGAGCCTAGGGCCTAGCATTGACCTTGCCGAGTTAATATGCACCACAGTTTTGTTGTTGTTGTTGTCGTTTTGGTTTGTTTGTTTGTTTGTTTGTTTTTGGTTTTTCAAGACAGGGTTTCTCTGTATAGCCCTGGCTTTCCTGAAACTCACTTTGTAGACCAGGCTGGCCTTGAACTCAGAAATCTGCCTGCCTCTGCCTCCTGAGTTCTAGGATTAAAGGTCTGGGCTACCATGCCAGGCAGCACCACAGTTTTTAATGGAAGAGCCACAAGTACCTCTGGCCAGAGATAAAGACAATGACACCCCTTTTTTATTGGATATTTTCTTTATTTACATTTTCAAATGTTAGCCCCTTTCCTGGTTTCCCCTGTGAAAAACCCTTCCCCTATGCCCTCTCTCTCCCCCTGCTTTCCAAACCACCCACTCCTGATCCATGGCCCTGCCATTCCCTCACACTGGGGCATACAGATAAGTGGATATTAGCCCAGAAGCCCAAAAGCTCGGAATACCCAAGATAAAATTAACAGACCACATGGAACTCCAGAAGAAGGAAGACCACAGTGTGGACACTTCTATCCATCTTAGAAGGGGGAAACAAAACACCCATGGAAGAATTTACAGAGGCATAGTGTGGGGAAGAGATTGAGAAAACGACCATCTAGACACTGACTCACCTGGGGATCCATCCCATTTACAATCTCCAAACTCAGACACTGATGGGCACATCCTTTTTAGAATGCATGAACAATGTCACACCTCAGTGGGAAAAGACACCTTTGTCTACATCCCACTGTTGAGCAAAAGGGTTTCTTCAGGTCCATGATTTGTGCTCAACGGGAGGTGAGAGATTCCTGATTCTGTTATATTTCTATAAGTTTATTTCTAGACATTTTCTGTAATTGACCTGTGTCCCTCAGAGCAGCTTTTCCAGACTATCCTTGGGGAATTCCTGCACAGTATAATCTGCTGTTTGGGTGGCATTGTTACACCAAGGTTCTAGGAGCCCTGTCCTGGTAATGTTGCCCTTCTGTTCCATGCTCATCAGAGTAGAAGGATGGAAAGTCTGAAAGGTTTTCTTGTTCTAGTTTATTTCTTGTTTGTTTGTGGGGTTTTGGGGGGGTATTTTTTTTTTACTTCTGTCTTTGAGGGTTTCCTCATGTCTTGACTGAGGCTAAGATCTTGCTACTAAGCCTTGTTCTCTGTCTGGCCATGAAACTTCCAGCCCCCTTGCTGGTCTGGTGCCTACCTCCTATGCAGGTGTAGCAGCTGCTTCACAATTGTGCCAATAGTATTGAGCCATTCACATCTTCCTAGCACACACAATTCCTTTCTGTTTTCACCTCTGAGCCACACCAGTAGGATCTGGGAAGGAACATTTTGAGCCTCGGGGCAAAACACCTGTTTGCTGCCCAAAGCTATGAGCAACCATTTTCCTCCTTGACTGGAAATTGAATTTAATAGGCATAAGCCAGAGACTAAAGACTTGAAATACAAAGGAACTGATGAGCTTTGCTTCTCCCATTTATTTTCCTCAGAAATTTGGCTTTCACAAGACAATGGCCACATCTAGGCTTGGTCTTCAACCTTTGCATATCTTGAAAATCTCCACCAGATGTACCTAGAGAGTAACCTCAGGGGTCATTTCAGAATCACTTCTTCCAGGGGGACAGCATCAATGACACAGTTTCCTATGAATGTACAGAATATAGATCAGTCTCCTTCCAGTCCAGTGTACACCTTGGAAAGGCTTGCCAGCTACAAGTTTGGGAACAACATCTCTTGAGGCCGCTGACCTTCTCCACGTTGCTGGCTCCCTCATGATCAAGAGTGCTATAGCTACCAACTCTCAAGCTTCTAAAATTGTACTATCTCACTTATCAAGCCTGGATATTGAGATCCTTTCCTGTATTGAACCTGCATGCTATTCCTTATGGGTGCCTAGGTAAAATAGTTTCCATCTATAACCCTGTCTACACACAAATTAAAGGAGTCCCTATCTCTACTTCCTTGTGTAGTATGAGCCTTCAGCCTGTCTAGTTCCTATCTTGGTGGCATTTTCTGTAGACAATTTGCTAAGCTGACACTCCTTCATGTTTACCTCATACAGGATAAAGAAATGGTTCAGCAGTTAAGAACATGGGCATAAAGGACACAGGAGCTGACACATAGAAGCTGGGAAATGAACCTGGGGAATCTGTTAGAGCAGCCAGTTCTCTAACTACTCAGTAATACCACCCTCCCCTTTTCTTTGCTTTTCCCTTATTAACAAAAATTTTTTCATACAATGTGTTGTGATTATGGCTTCAACATCGCAACTCCTTTGAGATCATTCCCAAATCATTTTCCATCTCACCCATACCCTTTGTATATCTCTTGAGAAAAGAAACAGCCACTTAAAGAATCCAGAAACATGTACAGCTGTGCACACGAGTAGTCCCAGGATGGGGGAGGAAGAGGCAGGAACACCTCCAGTCTGGCCTAGAAAAGGAGTTACAGAACAGTTTCATTTACAATGAGACCCTGCTTGAAAAACAAGCACAGAAATGAACAAATAAACAAAAAAGCAACAGATAATTAAAAGAAAAGAAAATCACACAAGTTGCAACAGGACAAAGAAAAATAAACCAAGAGAAAAAAGAGAGCCAATCCCACCCCATCAAAAAAAATAATAATAATAAAGTAGAATCATCAACAACAACAGCAAAAATAAATCCCAAAGAAATACAGAATACATTCAAAGACACAGAAATCCCATAAAAACAGGAAAATGGTAGCTGTAATAGACAATCAAAGAATTTATAATATAAAAGCAAAAAAAATATAAATAAAAGAGTATGACACAACTTTCTAACACTCAGCTCTGCTAACATCTTTAAGTTTGTTTTGTTTGCCTACAAACTACTGGTCAGTTCATCTACCTTGAAGACTGAGATTTGCATCCAAAGGAAATTTCCATTTAACTCCAGGCAGTGGTGGCACAACCTCTAATCCCAGCATTTGGGAGGCAGAGGCAGGCAGATTTCTGAGTTTGAGGCAAGCCTGGTCTACAGAGCAAGTTCCAGGACAACCAGGCCTACACAGAGAAACCCTGTCTTCAAAAAACAAAACAAAAACAAAAAAAAAAAAAACAAAAAAAAAAAGAAAAGAAAAGAAAAGAAAAGAGGAAAAGAAATTTCCATTTAACAAGGTTAGTGTTTTATTTGTAAGACTTTTATGGATTGGAGATAGCTTCTGGGTTAGGAATGGGAGCTTCTCTCAATACTGTCATGTGGTACAAATTTGTGCATGCCCTGTACCCGCTGTTTCAATCTCTATGAATACATATGTGCATCAGATCTGTTGTGTTTTAGAAGGCCTGGTATCTTCAGTTGAAGGACATCTGCTATGAACATAGTCAAGGAAGTGTCTTTGTGATATTGTGGGTCCTCTTTGGCTTTCTGTCTGGGAGTAGTAAAGCTGGGTCTAGAAGGTAGATTGAATCTCAAATTTCTTGAAAAACTCTCAGATTGATCTTGCAAGTGGTTGTGCAAGTTTGCACTCTCTCCAACACTAGAGAAGTGTTCCCCTTGTTCCATAACCTCCCCACCATGAGCTGNCAAGTGAGGTTGAGAGCTCTGATTCAATTTCTGAAAAGGCTGCAGGTTACAAATAGAATTAAAAGGGTGGAGTTTAACCATCTAATCCAATTCCAGTTTGGGATTGGAGGGTGTGGCTACAAAAGGGAGGGGTGAGCAGAGAGGTACATAAAGGCTTCAGTGGAGCCAGAGCACACACTCAGAGAACAGCAGCCTGGATAACTGCTTGTTTGGACAGCACTCAGAGATGGATCTACAGTGTTCAGAACTAGTAGGTAATGATATTCCCCTGGGTCATGTGGTTTGATGTAGAGACCTTTAGACTCCAACATATGACCAAAAATGTGTTAATTTCTATCTCCTTAGAGGAAGACATTGAACAACTGGGATTTAGTTCCAAATGAAGTTTTAGCTTCATCAGAAATATATATGTTGACCAGTTGATTTCATTATTATCGTTGATTTTCTTTTTAAAGAAGGTCTTTCTATTTTGTTTCTGTGGTTGTTGTTTGTTGCAATTTTTGTTTTGTTGGTTGTTTTGTTGGTTTTTTTCTTTTTTCCTTTTTCCTTTTTTTTGTTGATTATTTAATTACATTTGAATTGTTGTTCTCTTTCCCACTCTTCCCTTTACAAACCACCTACCAACCTCTATCCACTTTGACTCTAAGACAATAAATACTCCCTTAAACACAAACACAGTTCCCAATAATCCCTCTAGCATCCCCATTCCCAGGGGCAACAAGCCTCCACAGGATCAAGCATCTCCCCTCCCATGGATACCAGATAATTCAATCATCAGCTACATATTAATCCAGAGCCATGGATGCACCCATGTACATACTTTGGGTGGCGGTTTCATCCATCAGAGCTCTGAGGGGTCAAGTTAGTGGATATTGTTGTTCTTCCTATGGGGTTTCAATCTCCTTCACCTCTTCTGTTCTCCCCTAAGCCTTCCAGTGGGTTCCCCTGGCTCAGTCCAATGGTTGCCTATAAGTATCTGCACTTGTCTTACAGTCTGGCACAGCCTCTCAGAGAACAGCCATACCAAGCTCCTGTCTATAAGTACATCTTGGCATCAGCTATAGTGCCAGGTATTGGTGTCTGTTGATGGGATGGATCCCAGGGTAGGTAGTCTCTGGATGGTCTTTCCTTCAATCTCTGATTCATTTTTTTTGCCTATGTTTTTCTTTAGATGGGAACAATTCTAGGTTAAAATTTTTGAAATGGACTACTGGGCCCTTCCCTCAACTGGGGACCATGCCTATCCGTTGGCGCTGGTCCCTTAAGGTTCTATTTCCCTTGTCCTGGACATTTTGGCTCGGGCCATCCTTATTAATTTCTATGAGTCTTGTCAATTCAATATATCATTCATGCATTCTTTTTTTTAAGAGTGGGTCTCAAACAAAAATTTTGATCCAAAAATTATATACCCATTTGGGTGATAGAGAGGCTACCTTGATGTCAGTGTGGGTGTCTGTCTTTCTATCACGAATTTAGGATAAAGAGGTAAACTGATGTCTCTACCATTGCGTGATCAGTAACTCACAAGGTTAGTGGTTGATGTGATGGTGAGGAAGTTTTATAAACTTTGTTGAAAGGTATATTCATTTCTGCCTCCTTCCCCAGGATCCTTCTGATTGGAGACATTTAGAAGATGAGCGTTCATACCCCACCCACACTCCAGAAGCTGGCAATTCAGACTCTGGTGAGAGAGGAGGCTCTAGGAATGTCCGATCTGGAGGAGCTGGCCCATGTACTCTTCCCAGCAGTGTTCAAGGAGGCCTTCGATGGCAGACACACCAAGCTCATAAAGGCATTGGTGATAGCCTGGCCTTTCAGCTGTCTCCCTGTGGGGGCACTGATGAAGACCCCTGACCTGGAAACATTGCAGGCTGTGCTAGATGGGGTAGACATTCGTCAAACAAGAGGGTTTCACCCCAGGTAAGCAATTCCAAGTACTGTAGAAGGGAGCAGAAGGAGTACACGTTAGACATTGTGAGGGAGATTAGCTTTGTCATAAATGGATCAGGAGCTTCTGATGGCATCATCAGGCAGGAATACAGGGTCCTTGACAGCTACTGTTTACTTGTACTGAGGACAGTTGGATATGGATTAGATTTGAATATGGACTAAAGTAAATATGGCCTCACAGTAGAATGAGCAAGTCCCTGAAGAACTAATAATATGTCAGGAGAAATAAAGTGTACCTTAGTGAAAGAAAAGTATTCCAGTGTACAGAAGCACAGGAAAGCTTCTGTAGCCTGCCTGAGTTCAACTTGAATATCAGGTCCTGAAAACACATACACATTAGCAGGGAAGAGAGCTGAGTTTAGATATGTGTAGTAAATGCTAATTCAGGATCTGCCAACATTCATCTCTTTCACCTGCAGGAGGAAAAAAACTACAGTTTCTCGACCTGAGAAATGTGCACCATAACTTCTGGAATATATGGACTGATTCAGAGGACAGTGACTGTTCAGCTCAGATCTTGGATGGAAAGCAAGCTGTGAAGGTCCATCCCAGATATGCACTGAGGCAGTGTCTGAAAGTCACAGTTGACCTGTGCATCAGGTCCTGTCTTGATGAAGAACAAGCATTGTTCTTGAAGTGGGCCCAGGAGAGAAAGGGCCCCATATATTTCTGCTGCACAAAGATGAAGATCTTGGCTCCGCCAGTTAAAGTTCTCAGACAAATCTTCCATGTCTTTGATCCAGAGCACATCATAGAGTTAGAACTAAATACTGTATGGACTCTGTTAGAATTGTCACATTTCCCTCCCTATTTTGGGCAGATGAGAAATCTTCGCAAAGTCTTCCTGGCACCCCTCCACAAGATCAACTTCCATTCATCCAACAGAACAAGAGTCACCGAAGTCAAGTGCATCAAGTTTACTTCTCAGTTCTCCCGATTCAACTGTCTCCAGCATCTCTTCACGTTCTGTGACCATTTTCTCAGATTCCAGATGAATCAGGTCCTAGGGTAAGCAAGAATGGATAGATGGTTCAGCTATAAGAGCAAATCTGTCTCTCTTTTCTTAAGGATTATGGGAACATGATGCCAGCCAGTCACTAGGAACAAATATTTAGAGACTCCAAAGACTGGAAGTTATGTCCTGTTTCCATGTATACTGAGTTATACAAGGGAAATTTTACAAGTTAAATCATTGTCCAAAATGATCACTCATGAAGTAGAAAACTGATTTGGGGTAAAGAGCAGGTCAGATCTAGTAAGGATAAGTTGTAATTCTTCCTAGAATCACGACTGCCCAATCAAATAGAAAGGGATAAGGAATGGAAGTGTGTAGTGAGGAGTTGCGGGACTCACAAGCACAGGGTGAACAAGAGCTATGTGCTTGAATCTGTTAGAACAGCCTTCTATCATCACCCAGGTCCCATGGGTTAAATGTTTTGAGCCCAAGTAGTGCTGAATACATGGGACAGGAGGCACAGCTTGGGCTGTAAATGAGAGAAAGCATGTCTGCAGATGGAATGATAGAATGCAGACTCAGTGAGCCCACAGCAAATATTGAGATACTGTCAGAATTCTATTGGGATGGGGTTTCTTCGGTGTGCTTTCTGGGATTAGGGGATGAACTGGTTTTCAGGTTTCGAGTGGGGCCAGGAGATAAATTGTAAGGTTGACATGACTGAGCATTTTCCAACAGCAAGCATCATAGATGATATCCTTGATCATTTAGTCAAACTGACCTTGGGCAACCTGATTCCTTCTAACACTCTGTATATCCCTGTCAAACCTCTACAAGACCATTTGCCTGAACTAACACTCTGTCTCCTTTAACCCTAGGTGCCTGAGGACACCCTTGAAGACACTCTCCATTACTTACTCCCTGATTTCACAGAGAGATTTGGATTCCTTCTCCTGCTGTCAGAGCCTCTATCAGCTAAAACATCTGGAATTGAGAGGTGTGGTCTTAGTGGATTTTGATCTTATGCCTCTGAGAGATCTCCTCATAAAAGTGGTAGGCACTCTTGAGACTCTGGATTGGCAAGGGTGTAAGATGAAGGAGTCCCAGCTCAGTGTCCTCCTACCTGCACTCAAACAATGCTCTCAGATCTCCAATGTCAACTTCTACAACAATGACTACTCCATGCCTATCCTGAAAGACCTTTTGCAGCACACAGCCAACTGGAACAAGATAAATGTGGAACAATACAATGCACCTCTGGAGTGCTATGATGAGTTGGGTCGTGTCTCTGTAGAAAGATTTGCCCAACATTGTCAGCATCTCATAGATATACTGAGGGCAATAAGGCAGTCCAAGAATAGCTCCTTTGCTACACGTATATGCCACACATGTGGGGAGCACTGTGTCTTTCACCAGGTGTCCAGACTTTGTCGTTGCTGGCAGTAAATTGGGAAAGTTCTGGATTGGAATAAACAATAGGCTTGGGACACATCTCTCACCTGGGGAACTCAGGACATGTGGCTTCTGACACTGCTAAGATGGTTGGAAACTAAAGGATGATCAGTGACTGGTATCTTGGCTACTGAGCTTGACATGGAGAACAGTTGGATGGACTGTGGGAACAGGGGCCTAGTGGAGTCAGAAATACAGCTTGGCATTGTGACATGGCTTTTCCCCGGACAGACTAACTAGATGCTTTTTTGTATACATATAAACCTGGATGTTCTCTCAGTGTAATCTTTGACTATTACCAACCGCACTCACAGGTTCAGGGTCAGGAAGGTTCAATGGGTCAAGAAATGGAAAGACACTGGTGTTTCTTGAATGATGCAAAGGTCTTGGTGAAATTAACATGTGTAAAAATGAAAGTTTTCTTGACACCTCTTTCCCTTGGACTTTGTCTGGACTACATGTACAGCACACCTCTGTGGCTGAACAGTTAATTGAAAAAATATTTAAACTAATGTGAGCAACTTAGACACACCTACTATGAAGGAAGATTTAAAGGATCACAGACAATTAACATCTAGTACATTCAGACCAGAAGGCACCTTGGACCCATCAAAAAAGCCTAAAGGGAAGAAGCCAACATGGGCAAAGAAAAAAGGCTTTCCAGCTATTGGATGAAACACAGGGTCCCCAAGGAGGAGCTAGAGAAAGTACCCAAGGACCTGAAGGGGGCTGCAAACCTGTAGGTGGAACAACAATATGAACTAACCAGTACCCCCTGAGTTTGTGTCTCTAGCTGCATATGTAGCAGAAGATGGCCTAATCGGCCATCACTGG
>NW_018392242.1:0-7497 GCF_900095145.1 Mus pahari | reverse complement strand
GGGGGGAGGGGTATAGGAAACTTACGGGATAGCATTTGAAATGTAAATAAAGAAAATAAAAATAAATAAAATAAAAAAATAAAAGAAAAGAAAAGAAAAAGAAAAAAGAAAAAAAGAAAAAAGGCTTTCCAGTCTGGCTTTGTAATCTTGACGTTTTTGTCAAGCTTTAAAGAGATGACTACTGTAACCTCTATATCAATCTGTTATGCCAAATGTCCCTAAAGCCTTATTCCAATGAACTCCAAAACTCTATGAAGTACCCATATCTATTTAAAGGTATCCAATAAAATGCAGGTCCTTCTTCTACTAAACTATTTACTGTACAAACAATTGTATTTAAGTCTTCAGTTTAATAAAAAGAACAGAGAAAAAAATCTCACTTGCCCTAGTCATCACACCCCCTTTCTGTATAGTAACCTCTCAATAAAATAATTTGTTACTCTGTATTTAACATGAGTTCTTTGTTGAAATATCATTGTTATTGTGGGAATTGAACAAAGCATCTAAATTTAAAGATTCTGCAACAATCTTTCCTCTGGAAAAAAGTCAAATTGTACACATTGAAGCCAGGCATGTCACAATTCACAATCTTGGTAAGGTGGATAGAGTTATCAGGCTCATTCTTTCTGTCTTCCCCCTCAATCTGCCTCCCTGTCTGAATGTCCAGTTCCCTGACCTTGTTCCTTAGGACCAGTGAACTCACCTGAGATTTTTCCACAATTTAAATACTTTCATATTCTTAGAAAAAAAACAACCCATAGATTGCGAGAGACTCTTCACAGGTGAAGAGCACGTGCTGCTTTTGCAGAGAACCAAAGTTCTGTTTCAGAGCTAATAGTCAGGTGGATGTCCAATGGAACTCAGGCTTCTTTGGTGTAACTCTAACTAATGAATTGAAAGATCTTTATGGCAAGAACTTCAAGTCCCCGAAGAAAGAAATTGAAGATCTCAGGAAATGGAAAGATCACTCATGCTCATGGACTGTCAGGATGAATACAGTACAAATGACTGTCCTGTCGAAAGCAATCTACAGATTCAATGCAATCCCCATCAAAATTCCAATTCAATTCTTCACTGAGTCAGAAAGGGGAATTCGCAAATTCATCTGGAATAACAAAAACCTAGGATAGCAAACACTATTCTCAACAATAAAAGAACCTCTAGGGGAATCACCATTCATGACTTCAAGCTGTACTACAGAGCAATTGTGATAAAAACTGCATGGTACTGGTACAGTGACAGACAGGTAGATCAATGGAATAGAATTGAACACCCAGAAATGAACCCACACACCTAGGGTCACTTGATCTTTGACAAGGGAGCTAAAACCATCCAGGGGAAAAAAGACAGCATTTTCAACAAATGGTGCTGGCACAGCTGGTGGTTATCATGTAGAAGAATGCAAACGGATCCATTCTTATCTCCTTGTACAAAGCTCAAGTCTAAGTGGATCAAAGAACTCCACATAAAACCAGAGACACTGAAACTTATTGAGGAGGAAATGGGGGAAAACCTCGAAGATATGGGTACAGGGGAATATATCCTAAACAGAGCAGCAATGGCCTGTGGCTATGATCAAGAATTGACAAATTGACGCCAGGCGTGGTGGCGGATGCCTTTTATCCCAGTACTCGGGAGGCAGAGATAGGTGGATTTCTGAGTTCGTGGCCAGCCTGGTCTACAGAGTGAGTTCCAGGACAGCCAAGGCTATACAGAGAAACGCTGTCTCGAAAAACCAAAAAAAAAAAAAAAAAGAATTGACAAATTGGACCTTATAAAATTGCAAAGCTTCTGTAGGGCTAAAGATACTGTCAATAAGACAAAAAAGCCACCAACAGATTGGGAAAGAATTTTTACCAATCCTAAATCTGAAAGGGGACTAATACCCCAAAAATACAAAGAGCTCAATAAGCTGAACTCCAAAAATTAAAATAACACCATTAAAAATAGGGTACAGAACTAAACAAGAATTCTCAACTGAAGAATACCAAAGACCTGAGAAGCACTTGAAAAAATGTTCAACATCCTTAGTCATCAGGTAAATGAAAATCAAAACAACGTTGAGATTCCACCTCACAGAAGTAAGAATGTCTAGAATCAAAAATTCAGGTGACAGCAGATGCTGGCGAATATGTGGAGAAAGATGAACACTCCTCCATTGTTGGTGGGATTGCAAGCTAGTACAACCACTCTGGAAATCAGTCTGGCAATTCCTCAGAAAATTGGAGAGTACTGCCTGCAGATCCAGCAATACCTCTCCTGGGCAAATATCCAGAAGATGTTCCAACAGGTAATAAGGATACATGCTCCACTATGTTCATAGCAGCCCTATTTATAATAGCCAGAAGTTGAAAAGAACCCAGATATCCCTCAACAGAGGAATGGATACAGAAAATGTGGTACATTTACACAATGGAGTACTACTCAGCTATTAAAAACAATGAATTTATGAAATTCTTAGTCAAATGGATGTACCTGGAGGATATTATCCTGAGGGAAGTATCCAATCACAAAAGAACTCACTTGATATGCACTCACCTACAAGTGGATATTAGCCCAGAAACTTAGAATACTCAAGGTACAATTTCCAAAACACAAGAAAATCAAGAATTAAAATGTGGAGACTTCATTCCTCCCTAAAAAATGGAATAAAACACCCATGGAAAGAGTTTTAGAGACAAAGTTTGGAGCTAAGACGAAGGGATGGACAATCCAGAGACTGCCCACCCAGGGGTCCATCCCATAATCAGCCACCAAACTCAGACACTATTACATATGCCAGCAAGATTTTGCTGAAAGGACCCTGATATAGCTGTCTCCTGTGAGGCTATGCCAGTTCCTGGCAAATAAAGAAGTGGATGCTCACAGTAATCTATAGGATGGAACACAGGGCCCCCAATGGAGGAGCTAGAGAAACTACCCAAGGAACTGAAGGGGTCTGAAACCCAATAGGTGGAACAACAATATGAACTAATCAGTATCCCCAGAGTTCTTCTCTCTAGCTGCATATGTAGCAGAAGGTGGTCTAGTTGGCCATCATTGGGAACAGAGTCCCCTGGGTATGGCAAACTTTCTATGCCCCATACAGGGGAACACCAGGGCCAAGAAGTGGAAGTGAGTGTGTGGGGGTGCAGGGCAGGGAGAGGTTATATGGGACTTTTGGGATAGCATTTGAAATGTAAATAAAGAAAATATCTAATAAAAAATTTAAAAGAAAACAGAAATGGAAGACTGTCTCCCTTACTCCACATCCTCACCAGCATGTACTCTTACTTGAGTTTTTGATCTTAGCTTTGCTGATGTTTATAGGATGTACCCTCAAAGTACTTTCAATCTGCATTCGACAAGGAAAGTTGAATATGTCTTGAATTGGTTCTTGACCATTAGAGATTCCACTGTTGAAAATTCTCTGTTGAACTCTGTACCCAAGTTTTAAATGGGGTATTTGGTTTGTAGATGACTGTCTGGTTCCTTGAGAAATTAATTTGTTTAGATACCAGCACTCTGACAAATGAAAAGTTGGTAAAGATATATTTTTCACTCTATAGATTGCTCTTTTGACATACTGATGTTGTTCTTTGTCTTTCAGGGGATTTTTCTGTTTAATGGGTCCCTTGTATTAATTGTCAAACTGAGTGCCTGATCCATGGGTGTTCAGTTCAGGAAGTCATCACCTTTTCCAATCTGTTCAAGAGCCCTGACATTACTAACGATATTCTGCAGACATAAGCCTAGCACAACTGTCCTTGGAGAGGAATCACACAACCATAGATGCAGAGACCCCCAACCAAACAAAGTTCAGGGAATTTTGTAGCAGAGGGGGAGGAGGGATTGATGGAGCCAGAGAAGTCAAGGACACCACAAGAAACTCTACAGAATGAAGCAACCTAGCCACAGGTGGGGTCACTGAGATTGAACTACCAACCAGAGAACGTTCATGACACAGACCTAGGCCCCTTACGCATATTTAACCTTTCTGGAGCTAGGCCTTCATGTGGCACTGAAACGACAGGACAAGGGACTGTTACTGACTGTTGCCTAGCTTTTGAAAACTTTCCCTTACTTGGACAGCCTTGTCTAGCCTTAATCAAAAAAGATGCACTTTGATAAGCTAACATATATCCATCGGAGGTCTCCCCTTTTCTGAAGAGAATGGGAGGCAAGGAGTGGAAGAGGATAGGGAGTGAATGAGAGGGGAGGAAGTGACTGAGGGTATGCTATGAACTGTAAACTAATCACATGACACTTCTGCTAGACTTCTATCCTTAAACATAACCAAGTATCATCAAGAGTGTCAGAGTTTGGCTCTCTTCCATGAGGAAGGTTTCAAGTTTGTACACTCAATGGTTGGGTACTCCTTCAATCTCTGCAACAGCTTTTCAAATTTATATCGTTTAGGCAGGGAAAATTGTGGATGGAAGCTTTTGTGGTGGGTTGGTGTCCCACTTCCTCCTCTGGAAATCTTGACTGGCTACAGGAGGTGGCCACTTCAGTCTCTATGTCTCCAGTTAGTAGGGTCTCAGCCAAGGTCACTCCCTTACCCTCCCAGCAGCCTGCCCCAACCCACATCTCTGGCTTCTCCCTGAGATGCCCCCACATGGATGGCTTTTCTCTCTCCCAGCCCTTTGGAGACAGCTCTTCCCACCACACCTGATCTCCAAAACTGTTCCTGTCCCCATACCTTCTCCCATAGAGTTCCCACTAATCAACCACTATTGACATGGATTTTATTTCCCCTTTCAAGTCAGATTCAGTCATCTTACTTGGGCCCTACTGTTACTTAGCTTCTTTGGGTGTTTGGATTATACTATAGATATCCTGTATTCTATGCGTAATATTCATTTATCACTGAGTACATACCATGCAAGTTCGTTTGGGTCTGGGTTACCTCTCTCACAATGATATTTTCCAGTTCTCTCCATTGGCCTGAAAAGTATAAAACATTCCTTATATTTAATAGCTGATTGGTATTTCATGGCATAAATGTACAAGATTTTCCTAATCCATTCGATGGGTGAGGGACAGGTGGGCTGCTTCCACTTTCTAGTTATTATGAATAAAGGTGCTATGAATGTAGTTTGGCAAGTATCCATGTTCTACAGGGGAACATATTTTGAATATATTCCCAGGACTGGTATACACCTATTACAAGGCTACAGATACAAATGTACAGACCTCTTATTCTACATTTAGCAAGACATTACAAAGCTGTCAGCATCCTAAAAGACATTGAGAAAAATACAGGGACCGGGAGTGCCTGAATGCCTGCTGCAGATATAGCATCTTACCCTTCAGAACCTTGTCTGTTTTCCATGGTTGCGAGAATCAAGGAAGATGCAGCTCCAGGTCTATGGGCAGGAAATTTGTTGACTGGTAGTTCCACCTACATTGCTACAACCAAACAGTGGATATTCCAAGTGTAGGCCACTGATTATTCCACAGAGCTCAGACTGTGCTCAGCAGCCTGACATCTGCTTAGTGACCCAGACCAACACAGGCTACATAGCAAAAGATATGACATGCATGTACTAGACATGGGTGTCGTGTTTCTGTCTTGACATAGAGGCACTAGCAACTACAATGAAAGCATCGCTTTTAACAGAGTCCATCTCAGCTTTTCCCTCACCAGTTACTCTGACACAAGAATCTCAGGCAGGCACAAGAACTCATTTGATGACAGGGGTTATCAGTTCCACAAAGTGAGTGTGACCGCCAATGGCCACACTCCGAACCAAACCGGGTCCATCCTGAAAGGCCGACTGGGGCTGTAAGGGAAAAGACTGCAAGAAAGAAAATGTGGCTAAGACAAAAGTATTCTGATCAAAGCCCACAAGTTTAATAAATTTCAGCATTTATAAAGAGGAGGAAGGTCCATCCCCCACCACCCGGTTATTGGGGCCTCTCATACAGGTGAGAGCCTGTAGGCAGATATTAAGGATGCTGTCCCTGGAATATCTCATGGATCTCACAGCAGGCAGTGGTGACTCTTTGAAGAGCAGTGGCAAGTGCAAACAGTAGAGCCAGCTTGGCAAGTCAGAAGGGACCACCACAGGTGGTCCTGTGCTAGTGACAGTAGAGCTCTGCAAAAGCCTGCTTAGAGGCTGAAGGGAGGCAACAACAAAGCATGGATTTTTTTTCTCTTTACATCCCGGAACTAGGGTCTTGAGCCATCCAGAAAGAGGAATATATTCTTTCATACAGTAAGTCTGTTCAGTGCAGAATTGACGAGCTTGACATGAATGATGCCAAGAGGAACAACTGGAGCTGTGGTGACCTTCAGCACTCCTTGACCTGTAGTCACACACCAAAGCAGAACTAGACATCAGATATCAGGGTCAAGTGAATCTGCTAAAAATACCTCCTGGAGAGGAAAGGAGGTATTGTCCTAAGACCAATTCACTTGTCCTAGGTCACCATGCTTTAAGGACAGCTGCACAAACCTTAGCACAGCTGAAACACATAGGTTTGTTGTATAAAAAGTCCAGGAAAAAATTTCCAATGTGGAGCTGCTCCTTACCTAGACCAGATGCAATCTTTCTTTCTTCTGTCAACTGTGATTGGAAATTTTCCTTGAATCCACAAAGTAGGAAGATAGTATTGTTAAACATTGATGCCAGACCAGAAAACCCAGCTCCAGAAGGGAGGAAGTCCAGACAGTGAAACAAATGCCAGGCAAAGGCCACAAGAGGGGACTTATACCCCTTTCTTCAGTGATTGAGCACAAAACATATCTACCAATGAGAATTTGCAGAACTCCACAGAAAAAGGGAAAACTTGACTACACTGTGAAACCACGGTAGCTTTCACAGGCCAATCTGAAAACAGTGCTATAGGAGTGAAAGCTCTCACAGTGGCATGGGCAGGGGTTACTTATGTGTGTGGAGGGGATACATGTGAGAAAGGTAAGGTGGTTCTCAATTTCAGATTCAACACAAGTCAGCTGTGCTAATCAGCTGAGCTGGTGGAAAACACACTGAGTTCTCCCAGCCTTCCTCTGAAGGAGCAGCTCCCCATCCCAGCTGTGCATATCTGCAAGCTGACTCCGAAGATCCCTTGAAGCTTTTTCAGAGTGTCCATGGAGTCTCATCTCCACAGTCATTATTCTATCAGAGTCTGTGCTAAGAGTCACATGATTTCTAATCACCCAATGAGAACACCATAGGGACAGATGCAGAAAGGAATGTGAGGAATTGATGACTGCAGCCTGTTTAGAGATATCTGCTGCACAGCAGTCAAATCTAATGATGGAGGAATTGAGGAGACTTGTAAGACCAGCAATAATTAATCAAGTTCCCCTCATACAGGCAGTTACTGGTCCAAGTCTTATTTACAATCTAGAAAATAAAGGAAGACAACTCACAGGAAAAAGCAATGTTACCTTCAGAATGTTTACATTTTATTAGAGTTTATTGAACAATTGAGTGCCTCATTCCCTCCTTCTTTTTTTTAATTTATTGATTATTATTTTCTTTATTTACATTTCAAATGCTATCCCGA